>NC_049982.1:7557268-7577672 GCF_000003815.2 Branchiostoma floridae
CATCTACTTGGAGAATACCACTGTACAGCTTTTTGGGACAGATGTTTATAGCTTTTGACGAGTAAACTACTCAACAATTAGATAGCTTACGTCCGCGAATACATACATTTCATCAGTTTATAATTTTCGCATGGAAGTCAAATAACGATTCAGCAACATGTATACTTAAGATTACTTTTGGCATTTCCCAGCTTCAAACGTAACTATTTGCAGTGTCCTCACATGACTCCTGGTGGTGGAAGTGGAGATCCGGAGACGTCTCTGAAAGGTACCTACGTCAATCATCCTGAGGCTCAACCACTTTTAATTGTTCTGATCTTGGAATAGCTGTTTCCTTCTCATGGTATTTTTGGCACACGGGGTTTTCCGCTACCACCAAGACAACTCGTCACGATGAGCCTCAAGGCGTTTAATCGTTCGTGGACAATCGGACAGTGCCCTCAACAATATTATCAATGGCCGTTGAATCTCGTTATTTTCAGGCTTTTTGGGTATAGGGAACGGTTCATTGAAGAAAGAAATGTCAAATCACTGGCGGTATGAGTAGAAATACCAGGTATTAACCATGTGTGCACGGTGTAATTGGCAATTGATGTCGACTGTAGATGAGGTCAGCTGCAGGAAGCAACCTTGTGCTCTGAACTGGAAGTAACAGCCGCCAGGCTCCCTCAAAATATGAACAATTCAAATACGAATTATCTTGTAAGAAATTTCATGAAGGCAGATCATTCTGTAGAAATACGGAGCGTTTATACCAAACGAAGTCATTTATTCGATAAAGGTGCTACTGTGTGAACATTCTCACTGTTCTACAAGATTCTCTCACGCACCTGGCCCCTTGGGCAGATTTGGAAGGTCGCGTGACGTAGGTGCACGTTTTGCCGAGTCAACGGAACGCCCATTCATTTGAATATATAATTGTTCTATTTTTTGCAAGATATCGTTTCCTTGTCAGACACTGGTCCCATTGTCTCGGTATTCGATAAATACGCACCTGCGCCGCAGTTTGGGGCAGATCTGACGGAAGGAGACGACGACTAGAGACGTCCTCCAACCAGCCAAGCTGTGCTCAGTCCTGTATCACAGCACTCCAGGTCTTCCAAGCGACAGTCTGTAACGGCTAATCTCTTCAACTGACGACCTCTCAACAGGTTATTGATTGTCTCTCATTGTTTCTATATTTATCTGATAGACTACCCTTGTGAAGTTTTATTGAGAATATTTTGTAGTGCATCGTGGATTAATTGTGAATGTATCAGCCTGAGGGAGAAAAGTCATTCATGCATCTCCGAAGCGTGGCTTGACTTGTGCACTTTACGTTATTAATGTTATCATGTATGTTTTTCTTCTTTTCTTAAGGAATATCAAATGCTTTTATTGCTGTTTCAGGACCATACAATGGAGGACAAGAAGCCCCTGCCCATCCCCGTATATGCGGGACACCCGGCAGATCCTGGGACTGACTTCAAGGTACGAGAGGTTTTTTTTAATCATAGCTGTTATACTTTCTCTTACAGCCTTTATGTTTGATGAATGAAAGAAATAAGAGCGGTGTTGTTTTAATGCTATGCCAATTATGTCTCAATGAGTCTTTTGATAGTAAACGTAGTCATGTGGTCAAATCTAAGAAACCCGTATTGCATTTATTGAACGCCTTCTACACAGAATGTCTAATACGTTTGTAACTGTATACGTACGAGGAATTTGTTCGCATTAGATATGGACCTCATGTACACGTATCTTTTAACACGTGTGAATTTTATATACTTGAATATCCTTAGTATGTTATTTTTCCGTGTGCCATGTAGTTTTGTGCAGTTAGTATGCTATCAAGGATCACTGGAAGAATAGCTTCAATATATATTGTGAATCCGAATAAACTCGAATTCAACGATTTTCGCCCCACCAGGACCTTGCTGCGTATCAGAAGAAGCTGAGGACCGGGCTTGTCGCGGGAGGTGTGCTCCTGGTGCTGCTGGTGACTGGAGCCACCCTGCTGGGCGTGTTTCTGTCCAGGGGCTCCAACAACATGTTAACGGTAAGTCGCTGCTCATACCTGTACATCCAATCTATACATCCAATCAGATTTCAATTTTTGACGTACGTCGACTGTGAAAATAAATGGTAAAAATGAAACTAACTGCAATTAGTTGTGAAATGCTTAGTCAGGGTAGATGTCCAGACCACAAGAAACAGATACATGACCAAACATGTTGTAGAATGGAAATCGCCATCAGATGCGGTAAAAATAGTATAAAAGGCGACTGATGTGGTAAGGCCATCCTCCGCCGCAAGCTTGTCAAGCTGGAGTATGTGGTGCACCGCAAATGGTAGCCATAGTCATTATACGGGTCTGTACCATCGAGATTCAGATCTACATGTATTCTAACGTTGTGCCTGTCCCTCTCTGATACCGACAAACAGACCAACCGCAAGCTGGAGTGCGACGGTAAAGTCATCCAGGAGAAGATCGAAGTTGATGTCGAGTTGAAGACCGAGACTTTCTACACCAAGAGTGAGGATGGAGAGACTGTCGTCATGTATGACACCAAAAATGTGAGACGTAGTTGCAAGATATTCTCTGATAATCATTGTCATTTTTACAGTTTACATGTACAATGTATATTTCGTAACTTGGTCTTATTTCTTTCTCCAGTAAAATGCGGTGCATTTCGGTGTTGGGATTCTTTCCTGTGCCAGGTACATCTCCAACATTGCGATATAACTTTAGAAGTTTATTTGCAAGTTCGTGCCCGAGGGCTAATTGCAAGTACATGGTATGAACATAGTAGATAAACAAGTGACAATAAACAGTTATTAAACATTGTGCTTTTGTTCATAGGATCTTGCCGCATACAAGTTTTCCGGCCTCCATATCTGTTTCATCGTGGAGGACAGCACATACAGCGAGGAGGCTGCCGACATGCTGGCAAATGAAGTGGAGAACGAAGACGAGGTAAGGTTGCGACCGTGCTAGTTGTCTTTGTTGATTATCGCTGTGATTTTTTTAATATCAAAATATTATTTTCTTAGTATAAAACCCATAAACGTTATGTGAAAGCAAGTCTATTTCTTTGTTGTACAGCGCGAAACAGTAGAGGAGGCTGAGGCTAGCGAAGGACTGAACCTCACCTTGGATGAAAGTCGTGGAAGGGTGGACAGGTCAATCCTGAGCGACAACATGCTTGACTTCTGTAAGTCCCATGAAGTCTACTGGGCCATCACTCGCCAAGTTCCCTCGGCTTCGGACAACGCGCCCGCGGCTGCTGATGACGGTAAGGCCAATTATTTCCGGCAGCGACGACTTATAACAGTGGACTGCTGACATATTCAAATGCCCTCAGGGAGGAGTTAGGGAGGTGTCGGTGATAGTGTTTTCTTTGTTTTCAAGACAACACAACTGTAACGAAAAATATAGAAGATTTTTTATGAGGATCTTGTCCTATCAATAGGAAAGTCTAGTGTGTTAAAAGTCAGAGCGATACGTTTCGACCAGTTTAAGACTTGTCGCTGCTGTACAATAGGAAGTTTTGGGATAGCGATGCAGTTTGAATGTTCAATACCCACCAGCAAATACATTGATATAAGTTTAAAATCTACATGTAAACAGACTCAAGTTTTGGTTTGTGTAAAATGAAAATTCACTTTTCTTATATACTGTATCATCTAGTGCATACATGCAAGTAATGTAGATGCGAGACGAATGTATGCTGCTGATTTATTTGATTTATATGATTTATTCGCTTTCTTGTGTGTTTATTCGTATCTTTGCTTTGTCCTATAATTTCAGATAACTTGACATGCAGATTTAACTGGTTTGTTGCTTGTTTCAGGTGCAAGGAGCCGTAAGAAGCGACTTTCCTGCCGCGGGTATTGGGGTTGTCGGTGTCTGTATTACTACTACTGGGGCTGGTGGCGCCGCTGCTACTACTCCTGCCGCTACTGGTACCCGTGTTTGGGACAGTGGCCGTACGGCAAGTAAAGTCACATGAGAGTCCTGTCCATCCGTGCAACCAGCACGTCCGGAGGATGGGTGATGAAAGTTAGATGATGCGCACTTACTGTCATGTCCTTTTCAAGGACGTGTTTACAAGATATTGCAGTGAATTTTAGTACCAGGGAAACACAAACGCGAGATTAGGTTTGTGTCTTTTGTTACTGCATATTTTAGATGTTTAAGTTTGCAGATGGAATGTAATATCACAATGCTTTGATACTAGTATACTTTTTAAAAGGAGACTAGACATCACAAGACTAGACTTGTATATGACTGCCGGTACATTTGCCAATAAATAGATAGATAACTGTTACTGTTTTTTGTGATAACACATGTATACGTACTAGCCGCTCCTGTAGCCGATCCTACAAGAAGTAGCCGTTTGAATTCTTGTTTTTCATTCATGTGAAGCTTGGGGATGGGGGATAAGAAAATGCATGGTAAAGCGATAATATTATATGTACTTTGTGAATAAGGTTCGAACAGTATTTTATGGTTTCTTCAATAAAAATGGTGACAGATTTTAAGACTTGGTGTGTGTCGTCCTTACATGTAGATCAGCCGTATTCTTAAGTTAGTATTTCATTAAAAATTTTGGAATAGATTCCAATGAGACTATTTTGTGGACATTTACACATGTTCATCGGAAAACTCACTCCCCTAGCCAGTGTTTACACAATCTCTCGCTGGTTGGGGTTAATAACCCCCTCCTTGCGGCAACTGTAGGGCCGGCCGCTAGGAGCGCCGGCCGCTATACCCCCAAGGTTCGCTTGACCTGCATAATTTTCACCAATTATTTTAGGAATTATGGGTTCAACACTTTGTCTGTAGAACTCTGAAAGCACAAGGCATGTTTTAGATATATCGACACTGTGTAAAGACTGGGATCCATTAAGTTACGGTATACTCTTTCCAGCAAATTCTAGAATACAATTTAGTAAGATTTGCTTATGCGTCAAGTCACAGAAAGGTATGTCAGGTCACCCCTGCTATAAGGCGGCAAATAAAGACATCAAACTAACAGCATTACGTTTTTTTTTGTGTGTATTTTCTGTGTATATAGCTGAAGCCCTTTTTTTTTAGTTTTCTATAAAACTCGGCGTCCTTGGCGTTGCGTTACTTGAAAATCAGACATTTCCATTGATTATCATGCATTCAGAATAGGGACATACGTTGCGAAAAGCAAAGAACAGATAGTGGTAACAGTTCTTTACTGCTAGCGGGTGAGTGATATAAAAAAATGTTGACAAGATAACTCCACTCACGTTCTGGACACAAGAATCTCATCTTTGAAACTGTTGTCTAAACTTTCGTGCTTTTGTACTTCGTTTTGGGCAGACTGTCAAGGGAGTGTTGAGAGAAATGTCACATGTCATGTGTTGAGTCAGCTTTACAAGTAAGAAATTAATGTATTTGTGAAATTATCTTTAAGTTGGAGTTGTTACTGAACTTTTGCATTTTCGTGCCGTCGAGTTTTTCCCCCGCGTCTCATACGGTTACGTTCATGTCCCAGTGGCGAACGCGGTAGCGCAACCCCACTTGACCATATATGAATCGAATTCCATCAATCCGTACATGAGCGAGGCCGCGTTGTACTACTAGCTAACGAAAAAGGGTCATGCTTCGTCCTCAGGCTGAGCAGATTGAGATATCTTGTTGACACTTTGAATATCGCTCGCCCTGGTAGCAACTGTTACCACTATCTGTCAATTTGCTTTCGCAACGGATCACCCCACACTGACGTTGACTACTTCACATTTACCCCCTTAGTCAGGATTTTGGTTCTGATGAATCATAGGTTTCTTTTCTTATCAGAGAAGGAACCTTGACTGAAAACAAGTTGGTGTTAAACTTTAACCTCATGACGAAACTCGTGAAGCCATGCATATCCCTTTTACCTGGAGAACAGCTTGTGAGTCAGACCTTAGGTTTATTCTGACTATTCTGAAGGATATGACACACACGCCTTCACACAGGTGTCCACAGGTAGGAGTCTTTAGCAGGATTTTCATTCACTCTGGTTTGCATTACGTCAGCAGAAAGGTAGTGGATATATAGATCATTTTCATGTGACGTCACAGTCGCGTTCGAACGTTCGAACGGCCATGTTGGATGATAAGCTGCTCGATCTCCACACGGCTGTACAAAGGAATCTGTTTGGTGGATTATTGGACTCCCACTGCATTTTAAAATCCCATCTCCATGTAATAAAGGCTAACTGTCTCTGTACCTTTGACTGTAGAAACTTGGTGCAATTGACTATAAACTCTACTTGACTTCGCTCTTGTTGTCTTCTTGGCCCCCCGGTTAGACCCCAAATGGCTGCCGACATAGTGTGTCCATTTTGTAATTGGCGAAACCTGTTCCTCTGGGTTTTTTTCAGGTCTGTTTTTTTTTCGGATTGGTCCAAGAAGAAAAAAATGTTTTGCACCCGTATGATGTACTGGTCCCTACACCTAACTGTTGGTATACCATACTATGTGTGTTTAGTCCTATGTTCAACTTTCCTGGCCACTTTGATTTCATACTGAAGGCAACTTTTTTTTTTGGCCAAACTTTTTTTTATTCGCTCGCTCGCATCAGTTTTGGAGTTACCGGAGGATGTCATCCATATAATCAAATCAACATGGTCTTATTTGCACAATGAGCATATACGTTTCCCACGTCAGAGGTTGAACTTTTACCTCAAGTCAAGTCAAGTGTAGTGACAGGTTAACCGGTTAGACAACATCTTCAGACAGGGTGTGACACGGGCAGGTCAGCGCTGGAAGCTTGAAGATCTCTAACTTTGTCACCAACTTTGTCTCACAGGTGGGAATATATTTACTGTGTAGGTTCTAGTTGAAGAAATGAAGGTTGTCTTCTGTCGCAGTGAGCAGGGTTTGAAAAGCTTCATAGCATGCAAGTTACCACGCACACATATGCGTAACTATTATTGTAGAAAATATGTAACGACCAAACCTTAGCCTCAGGGAATTCTTCTGGTTTTCATAATGGCGATACGATCGAATGTTTATCTTGTTCTCAATTTAGCGTATTGGGGGAGAATACAATAACGTTACGGTGTCGAGGTGATGTACAAGTTGGTGGGGTTAAGACGTTGTAGTCCAACTTTGTCGCAGTATGGCTGAAAATACGTAGTTTGGGTTGTTACATTTTGCACTAGACTGTGTTTACAAAATCTCTCACTGGCTGGGTTTATTGAGGGGGACGGAAACTGTCGGGCTAGGAGAGCGTTTTTAGTCAGGCTATGGTTACTTACGAAGTAGTTGAGTCAGACAGTACCTCAGGCCGAAAGACAAGTCGTATGAAGCTCGTTGGGTGAACTACGCGTGAGTTCTCCAAATTACGTCGCGCCTTGTCAAACAACGTCATAGTTGGCTGAAGCACGCCATAGCTCAGTTTTGACCGGGGTAGAAAACCATTCACACGGAGTCAGAGTTGAAGAAGCGCCCAATCTTGCCCCTTGTGAGGCAATTGCAAGTGGATAGTGAGGGCAGCTGGATACTGGGGTAGACTGTGTAACGCAAACTCCGCTGTATAGGGCTGTAGCTAGTCTAGTCCTCCGTGCGCAGCCTATATGATAGGAGTGTACATAACGTTATATAGTCGCCCAGGGTAGCGGTAACAGATGTCCGGGTATTCAACCATCGGCAAGAGCGTTAGATCGTCGAATGCCTTTTCTCTGAAAGCATATGGATCAAGACCTATTATTGCAACTCTGTCCTGATATCTAGCCTTGGCTACATCACTATATCATTCACAGTACGGAGACAAAACAACACACTTGAACCCGCCGCAAGTAACTTTGGTAGCGCCGTTCTGTGTTCTATATATCCAGGTTATCATCCAACATGGCGCCCACGCGTGGCGAAGCGGTTTTTCAATGTTCTGTGAAAACGATCTATATGCATGTCACAGTAGAGATCACGATCCAGTAGAATCGTCAATTCTCCTAGGAGAGATCGCGATCGGAGCTGGTCCTAGGGCCAACTCTGATCGGGGTCGGTTTTTCAATGTTCTGTGAAAACGATCTATATGCATGTCACAGTAGAGATCACGATCCAGTAGAATCGTCAATTCTCCTAGGAGAGATCGCGATCGGAGCTGGTCCTAGGGCCAACTCTGATCGGGGTCTCTCCCAGGAGAATCGGTGATTCTACTAGTATAGATTGCGATCGGGGTCTCTCCTAGGGCCAACTCAAATGATACTAAGATGTGGGAAGCAGACTGCGATCGGGATCTCTCCTAGGAGAATCGGCGATTCTACTAGGAGAGACCCCGATCGGAGTTGGCCCTAGGACCAGGCCCGATCCAAACTGAAATGATACTAAGATATAGGAAACAGCAATACTTTTTTTTTTTATAAACAATGATTTTATTTAGAGATTTATCGTGATCAATACCAGCTAGATCCCTCTAGTGTCAGGATATTTGATTTTTTGGTCACTTTCTAAGGTATTTTACAACAGGGTTTGAAGAAGATTCAGTTCGTACATGTTATTACGGGTACATGTAGGTAGGTAGATAGGTCACACGAGAATCGGAATGACTGGGAATTCGTAGTCTAAACTAGAAATTCTCAATGCAATCCAGATATTTGTGTCTATTCTTGTGGCCGTCAAGAATATTTTTGCCTTGATCAAAACTTTCGAGTTGCATTTGACGTGGGGAAATGTCGAACGGCATACAACCGCATTCTAAGGCATTCCAACATTATTCGAAACATTCTGATCTCATTCGATGGAGAACCGACCGGCCACAACAATGAACACAGATATCTCGAATGCAGAATTTAATGAATGTACTACGAATACCCAGCAATATACACGAATTTTCATTCAGACAGCGTTCTGGCCCATTGCGCCTCTCGTGTGAAGACGTACTAGGTCCATTTCTGTCGAGCACGATGAAGACGACTCTGGTGTTTCTTCTTGTTGTCCTGATCATCTCTGCCGAGATGATGACCACGGAGAGCTGTGGAGATGGTGCCGGTTACGGAGGTGGTGACGATTGGCTCGACATAGTACGTTGTATTTTCCGTCCGTATTGCGTTGTGAATGTGTATGTGAATGTGTCAAGGTGCACTCTCACTGACGTGCGGCACTGTTGCGTTTCTAGATTAAATGAACATGTTATTGGAAATCGCAGCGTTGTCATTTTATGAAAAATCACTGGAAAATGATAAAATGCCCCAAAATGAGATACGTAATGAAAGGATTCCCCTTATGATGATGAATTATATGTTACAGATTTTGTAAATAACCTTGAAAGACTTTTACAGTAAAAGAAAGGACCCAAATGAACGGATACGAACCATATACCAGATTTGACTCGATCGATTATGTGTTTTGCACCATGTATGTGTCATCCTGTATGTATAGCGATGTATGTTTATAGGTTTATTCAACAATTGTGAAATTTCTCAAATGAAAATGTTTGATATTTCATACGTTTTTGTATGACGCGGAGTACGGACGTGATGATGGTGCCTACAAACGTGATTTATTTTTTTTATTCTGTTTTCTTTAGCCAGGGTAGCCCAGCTCAGTGTATCACACTGCTTTACAGTGGGGCCCTGGATAACACATAGTACATGACACATCAACAAAATACATAACATACAAATAATATATACAAAGACCGTTTTCCATAATCATACTTCAGCCCGGTGGTGGTGAGGCCAGAGACAAACGTGATGATGGTGGTTACGGACACGGAGGTGATGATGGTGGTTACGGACACGGAGGTGATGATGGTGGTTACGGACACGGAGGTCATGATGGTGGCTACGGACACGGAGGTGATGATGGTGGCTACGGACACGGAGGTGATGATCGTGGCTGGCTTTGATGGTGATTTCCACTAAAGCCAGGTACGTCCGGGCAGGCCGGAAGTTTCCCATTACCCTGTCTTGCAGAGATAATTCGAGATCCTCAACCAAGAACCAAAAAAAGACATTGATGTACATGCACACGATTTAAAAGCATTTCCAGACTTAAAAGCTGAAGACGTAATTTAAGTTTTCTAATGATCAAGTGCCTGGTGTACGCAAATGTAATTGATCATACACCTTTGATTATCTCAATCTTATTAACGTTTATTTCGGTATTTATTCAAGTTTTCATTTAAATGATTGCATTACGTCCGCTAAGACTAACAGGATTTCTAAAGCATCTTCAAGTTCAATGTATACAGCTCATGGTTTTTCTTATTTCTTTATGTATTTGTGCAGGGCAGTCGGGGTGAACGTCAGGTGCCCTCCGCGTGGTCACTGAAGCTGTCAAGAATTTCTCCGGCGTATTACAATTCCCTTGTTAACATCATTGCTGCTAGCTGAAGCTTTCCCGATCTGAAATGAAATGTGTAATATCATAAGGGTGTAAGGGTTCGCTTGAGGGCTATAATTTTTCTCCAAATCTTTTAGGAACAATGGCAAACTAGAGATTCAAGACATTGTGTTTAGAACTCTGAAAACATGTGGCTTGCTTCAGATATCTCAACACCGTAAACACATCACTTGGAACCATCCATTTTTGCTACACTCTTTCTAGTTAAGTTTTAGAATATAAATTTAGTTTAGTAGAATTCGCATGTGCGTAAGTCACGGAAGGAGACGTCAGGTTACCTCGCGGCCCGGGCTATTGGATGCCAAATAAAGACTAGAAACGAATAGCATGACGTTTGGTCTTCGTTTTGCTGTGTCTTTTCTTGTGTACAATATCTTAGCATGTCATTCTATTTTAGATTAAACTTGCGTTTCTTCTAATCATTTGGCCATTTCCGGTGGTATCATACATTCATATCATAGTAGAGACATCCATTACGTAAAAGAAGGTGAACAGATAGTGGTAATATTTGCTGGGGCGAGGGATAGTTAACAGACTGCTGACAAGATAACTATCACAACATTCTGGACACAAGGTGCTGCATAATGGTGTCAAGTATCTCTCTAACTGTTGTCTAAACTTTCGTGATATTCTACTTCGGTTGGGCAGACTGCCAGGGGAGAGTTGAGGGAAATACCATATCCTTGTGGCGTAAATTTGAACTCTCACTGCACTTGGGGCAAAGTTTCCGCACTGCGGGGTTCGTAGATGACTCAACGGATTTCATAGATAAAGAACTAGAACGAATTTTCTTGAAAATTTCGTGTATTTTGTTGTCTTCTAAGTCATACTTTTACGTATTGCGCAATATCTTAATTATTAAAAATCGCGAAAATAACAAAACAGTGCCACAGTGAACGAACCCCGCAGTGCCGCACCGGTGCCCCAAGTGCAGTGAGAAATCGTCTTCCGTCAGCCTCATTACTCACACCTTGGGTAGTACTACCTACTGGCTGCAAATACACCCGATATTATTATCATACATATCTTTAGGGAAACTTAACGGCCGCAGTTGTGTGCAACTATCATAGTTATGTTTCAATGAATAAAAGGAGGCTTGTAAAGTAGCATACATCAGGCCTTCCTCCTGGTGGATTATAGAATTCGGCAAAAGATTTGAACATTTCTTCCGCGACCGGACCCTATAGTGGCCAAACTCAATGGTATTCCTCCTATAACTCACATAGCTGGCCTGGTGGGAACTATTAGTAGCGACCGTCCAATTTCATCTATCCACGCACCTATTAATCGTTTAACCTCCTACTCGATGAGGCAAATCCTGAGGAAAAAACTACATTACTAAAGAGTAAAAAGAGTTTCCATCCACGTGTAAAACATTGAGAACAAGAGTTCAGAGAACTCATATCTCCATGAAATAGTCTGATTATGTAAATGATTTCCACATTTACATAATATATACTTGGTTATGTACACATTTAATTTAGACAAATTACACTGGTCACAATGTTGATTAATCGATTACGCAATCATTTACCATTTAGAAGAGTTCCAGTACGTTTATATTGATTATGCAAATTAGGGGCGTATTTGCATAATTGATATCTGTTAATGTTCCACCAGCCACAAACTACATATATGACAGGTATTTGAGTCCTACACTGGCAAACACTACAAATATAGATTTCCCTCATTGATTATGCAAATTAAGTGCCAGTATGCATCATTTGCACTTGATTATGTACATCTCTGTCTAAGCTACCTACATACCAAATATCATCTAAATTTGTCGTTCCCTTGTCCAGTTATCCTCCATAGAAGGTTTTGAGAAAAACGCCCCTGCAGTTCCAGAGCAACCTGCTAGGGGACCCAAACATGCACATCACGTCACAAGCTACCTGCCACCAAAAAATCAAGACCATAGCACATCCAGATCAAAAGATACTAAAAACGGAATTTCTGCTGCAGTACCAAGGTCACGTACCAGGACGTGGCCCAAAATTGACATTGACCTTCGTCTTCCCAACATCTACCCACATACCAAATATCATGGCAATCCGTTCAGAGGTTCTTGAGTTCTGCTGACCACAAATATCCGGAAACACAAACACACACACAGACACATACACACACACACACTCAGACACACACAAAACTATATCTCCATTTCTCATGGTGATAATGATCCATATCCTTACATCTGCTAGGAGAAGATCATAGTAGAAACACTGGAGAGACGACGTACATGTCTGGTGATGGTCAGGTCTAGCCCGGTATTCAGAAGTATTGCAGCGGTCGAGTCTCTTCGTACAGATTTGCACAGTTTTCCTGTCCAAGCTTTGCCTTGTGCCACTAGCACTATTGTATGAGGGTCTGCATGGGGGGGGGGGGGTCTTGGTAACGCTTAACGGTGAATTCAGGAGGCCCGGTAACGCTTAACGGTAAATTCAGGAGGCCCGGTAACGCTTAACGGTAAATTCAGAAGGAATTACAAAGCATAACACTAAAGTAACATTGACGTGCATTCCTATCCATACAACGCTAGAGTAGTGATATCAATTTGTCAAAATATCCGACTATAAATGACATAGTGAGAAGCAAAAGGTGCCCGGCCCAGAACCCGGAGGAATGACAGGGACAATGTCCATGACATCTGTAAATTGACGGAGGCAGAGTTCCCGGCCCGCCACAGAGACGGCGGCAGCAAATTTCTTATGGGGGGATTGAACTATTGTTTCAGCACATGGAGCGCCGAAGGCGCGACCCATTCCAGGGGGGTCCGGGGGTATGCTCCGCGGGAAAATTTTAAAATCAAGACCCTATTAAATGCTATTTCCGGCATTTTCCGGCAAATTTTGCCGACCGACTAAGCTAGGTTGATTTTGACATTTTCATAAAATTACACATGGTTATAGCTTTGGCCTCCACCCCCAGAGCCCCCGACATAGTTTTCGAGCTCGGAAAGCACGAGACGTTGCAATATAAGTCGGGGAAAATGTCAAAATCTGGACTGCCTAAAACGCCATTTACTGCATTTTGAAGAACAGATTTTGCTGTAAGACGAAGCTAAATTAAATCACACTATTAGAGAGAAAACGTTTTTGTGCGAAAACCCACGCCCCAAACATATTTTCGCCATGTCGTCGTGAGCGCCAAAGGCGCAAGCCATTGCAAGGGAGGACCGGAGAAACCTCATTTTCTGCATTCTAGGAGTAACGTTACTATTTGCCCGAAAATAAGCAAAGTTTGACACTGAAATCTGTATGAGTGATAAATGAGTGAGGGTGACGCTTCCGCAACATATTTTACCCTGTCCAGAGCCGAAGGTAGGGAGGCTCGGAAAAATTTTGAAATCTGTGGACCCTTTGAAACGCCATTTCCTGTATTTTCAGGGGTTCTATCTGGTATTTGAATTCGTGTGTATGACGAGTTACGAAGAATTTCTTGGTAACGCTTAACGGTGAATTCGGGATAACAAATAACGATTAACGTTGAATTAAAACGACCAATAACGCTTCACGAAGAATATACCGATAACGTTTAACGGTGAATTAGAGCAGGTCGGTAACGATTAACGGTGAATTAAAATGGCTCATAACGCTTAACGGAAAAAGGCATGCAGACCCTCTTGTATAGTGTTTGTTATAGTGGGTCTGGACTACCACCCATGTAACAAGTGGTAGGGTCCGCTAGTGGTTACGTCAGCCACTGTGCGGTGCCGGTTGTTCACCATCAGGGTTCCATATTAAAGAAGTTGCCGACATGTCCGTCGACTATGCGCTCACTGTCGTCCTTGAGTCCACACCACACGCGTTCCCTATTGGCGTTGCTATACACTTCGACATGACCGCCTGCAACAATACTTTACATATACTATACATCTTGCTCATAATACCTCCGTAAAAACTCCCCTATTAGCTAATAAGCAACGCCACCCAGCGACCTATATAGTCCTTGTGGTTTCAGTTCACTGATCTTCCTACTCTCCAAGCAAAGGTTGCTGGGGGGCGAGAAAATCATGGCCTTTTCCTTATATGCCGCCGTATTTGTCGTGATCTTTTCTTTATATGCCGTATTTTTCTATATTTCCCCCACCAACCTCTGCTTGGAGAGTATGATTTTCCATAGATGTCTGCTGGACGTCTCCTACTTGGTAACATAATTCCTAAGTCCTTGGTTATGCTTTGAGGGGGGGGGGTATATTTTTTAACGAGTTTGCTCAGTGCGCGGCCATTGGCCACTTCTAGCAAAGAACAACGCTCACTGTGGCAGCATCTCTTCTCCCCAAGTCAGAAACACCGAGCTTCGGCCAAGGGCTGAACTGCGAGGAGCTTTATATACAGTAGGCGGGGCAAAATCGCAAGGGACTGTACACAGCGCCAAATGACCTCAATGCGACAGTAATTGCCCCAGCTGAGGCAAAGGACTACAGGTTTTCAATCATTCACACTGGGAAGGAACCATACTCTTTTCGATAAGTGCGGTGGGTTCTTTAACGTGCGTAGCGTGTGGCTCTTGCCAAACACGTGACCTCCATTTGATATCCGAGGGACGGCCCTAACCGAAGCTCGGTACTCATTTTCACCTGAGTGAAGTGAGGAAAGTCGTGTAAAGTGCCTTTCCTAAGGACATAAGATCGTTGACATGGTAGGATTCGAACCCCGGACCTCTAGGTCTTGAGCCAAACGTGCTGCTGGTTACGCCACGTGATTCAGGGGGGGGGGGGTGACCAAGAGGAGCGAAATCGCTGAGGCAGCGGTTGTTGTTGAGAGGCAGCCGGCCTGGGAAGCCTGGCTCCCACAGTACTGCGAAGGTGACTAACAATCGTTGGTAGACAGCTGACGATAAGATAAGAATCATCACATTCCGGACACAAAGCGCTGTGTGTGTCAAGTATCTTTAAAACAGTTGTGTAAACTTGCCGTATTTTGGTACCTTGTGCACGGACACGGGCAAGGCCAAGTTCGGGTGAATGTCACGTCCTTCACCTCACCTCACCTCATCTCACCGGTCCCATAGCCTCACCGGCCGTAGATGTTATTTTCAGTGTGACAAGCTACGCCATTCGAGTAAAGTATCCTTCAGGGATTACTACCATCTTTAATAATTCCCTACTATTTTCCATTATGGGTTTTAACAAAGGCGCAATACGTATATTCTTCTACGGTTATTACCGTCAAAAATTGCTTTGTTTTCGTTGTATGTTTTACCAGTAGCAACGAGTTATAGGGTGCAAATACAATCATACTATATATTATAGATACCCGTAAAAGCAAATGAACAGATGGTGGTAACAGTACTAATCGACTGCTAAGGTGAGTGATTGCGAGACAAAGAACTGAAGACAAAATAACTTTCTCAATATTCTGGACATAGGGCGCTTCATAAAAAGGGTGTCAAATATCTTCCTAACTGTTGTCTAAATTGTTCGTACTTCGGTTGGACAGACTGCCAAGGAAGAGTTGAGGGAAATGTCACGTGTGTTGAGTCAGCGTTAAAAGGAAAAATGTAAATGTCCCTATTTATGAAGTATTTGTTCCTATCTATTAAGTTCTCTCTTTTGTTGGACGTACATGTATTTGTGACTATGTATTTGTGACATTTTTTGTATTTTCGTGCCGTTGTATGTCTGATACAGGACTACTGCGATAATCAAGCGTCCGTCCGTGTGCCCCGTGCGGTTCGGCTAAAAGTTAAAGTTGCCCGTACATCTGTAAAAGATGCGCCCATCTCCATTTCTGTAGCCCATGGGCCACACATTGTGCAAGCCACTACAGCAGGAGGCTAGTCAACTGGTAATGATGTGTGTTTAACTCCCATACTCGTCCTCGAGCTCGTTAGTGCTGAGTGCTAAGCAGAGAAAGTAGCATGTACCATTTAAACTCTTTGGTATGACTCGACCGGGGATCGAACTCGCGACCTACCGACTGCAAGGCGAGCACTCTACCCTCTCGGTCATTGCACCGGTTCGGTAGTCAGTTTTTTGTCTCTCTGACTGACATCCAAATTGCACAATCAGACGTGTCCAAAGGCTGTTTTCTGACTTCAACTATAAACAAGTTTGTGTTGAACTTCAACGTGAGGACAAAACTCGTGAAGCCATGCATATCCTTTTTTTACCTGAAATACAGCTTGTGAGCCAGATCTTAGGTTTATTCTGACTATTCTGCAGGATAGGACAGACACGCCTTCACACAGATATCCACAGGTATGCCTTTTTAGAGCGATTTACATTCGCTCCGGTTTGTTGTTTCGTCGTCAGTTATGCCCTTCTAGAGACAAAATATGGCTTTTTGTCACTTTTTTTTGCCACGGTATTTTACTATGGGTGACGATGATATTGTCGGAGCGGTCCTGCTATAAATACCTGACGAGCAGTCGCTGTTGGACTCTAACATAGAAAGTTAAGAGCTGCTGATTTGGAACTATTTACTGACATGAGAATCGCTGTTAAATCCAGCAGGTTATCCTTAATATAAGCGCCGTCTGATATTCTGCCGAGCACGATGAAGACTATCCTGGTGTTGCTTCTTGTTGTCCTGATCATCTCTGCCGAGATAATGATAACTGAGAGCTGCGGTGGTAGTGGCGGGGGCGGTGGTGGTACGGATCCGGGTACACACAGGGTTCGTTGGATTTCTCCTCCTTAGTACGTAGTGTACGTATATGTGATCGATGTGTCTGTATCTATGCGCGAGTGCGTTAGTTTGTGGACGTCGATGAAAGTTAAAGTATTAAAGTAATACTATTACTTAAAAAATTGCATAGATTATGGAATATTTCAGACGTTTCAGGTAGTATCCACTTCCTTTCGTCAGTGGTTGAACATGATCTGCACTTCTTTTTTTACCTCCGGGTCGTCGGAGGAGACCAGGTGGACATTTGTACCTCACCAGATTTTAACCAAAAACTATGACATGATGTGTAAGACAAATTCTAAGCAGTTCAATATGGTACGGAGTTGCAAGCCTAATACTAGCAGCTACTCCTCGGCCATTTAGGGCTTTGTGCATCTTGCCTGATACCAAATGACTCGTTGATCTTTATGTGGATTGGCACGTGAGACCGATTTCAATGAATGTTAGTTATATTTTAAACTAGTTATTTAAGTGTAAAATGTCATTCTGTGATCACCTATATATTTCTATCTGTTCCTATATTGTTGACTAGACCGAGTGAGAGTCAGTGTAATGTATTGCAACATTTGCCAATGAAAAGATGAACAAGTCGATCTCAATATACCGTATCTCAACCCCCCCCCCCCCCCCGATGGTTCGAACGTGGAGTTTGACCGGCAATATTTAATACTTGTATATATATGTGAGGATGTACAATTCCACCTTCAACGGGAAAGGGGGTACTGAGACCCTGCCTTCCAACCTCAATTAGCTCCTCTGCTCAACAACAGGAACTAATCGAGTCAGTAACATCAACGTTGTCTAAAACTTATGTTGAACTCATTTACGTACCAATTCAGTGTGTTTGGTCAAAAGTCTGTAAATTACTACAAATGTTGTTCAGTAACTGACGAGAGGGAATGCAGACTACCTGAAGCGTCTGCCGTTTTCAATTTTTTTTTCAATCGTCAAAGACGTGTATTAGTCCTTATTGTTAAAGACTTGCAGAAATACAATTGAATACAATTCATTTTTTAACGATCTAGAGGGTCATTTCCTCCCTATTAGATTGAAATATTTTTCATGTTATAATTCGGTCGGGAAGTTATGTTAAAACGTCTTCAAATAGTGCGATTTGGGGCATCCGAGGGCGAATTCAAATGATATGCATGACGTCATTTTAGAGAGTCGCGTTCTTCTAGTAGCTCTACCCCCGTCCGCTGTAATGGCGTCTTGTACTACAGGTCGTGTTAGTACAAAGTCCAGTGGACGTTGTTGTGTCGCAGGAGGCCCACATGGCGTTAGCTGTAAGAATAGTCAGTCTACCGAGGGGATATCTATGATCATCTATGCACAGATTCCCCAAAGTTAAAAATGACAGAACTGCGGCCGACAAATTGAGAGTCTCAGCGAGATAGAAAACAGTGTACAAAATTATGTATCAAGTTTGTTCAGAGGCATCGGCATGGTTCCTTCCGCGACATCTACGGCTCCGCACACTTCGAGCTCCGCACACTTCGAGCCCTCGTACTTCAACATGAACCTTGTGATTATATTGGGGAGAGCTGTGGGAGGACCAGAAGGATTATCGCAGGAAAAGTTCCAACTATTGACACCGCTGGTCTGCCGACTCAAAGTGCCCCAGTCACGGAACGCGCGCGGAGAAGGGTGAATTCGCCACAGTTTATCACAGCTGCAGGACGTTTATCTGTCACATACTAGTAGTAATTCACCCTGTAAATTTACCTTGTATTTCGCTTGTTATGGTCATAACTGTGTTGCCATTATTGTGAAGTACTTGTACGCTTAGACTCCGACACAAAACAGCACAAATGATTCTTGGATTTTACATCTTTGTCGGCGTCCGGATAGATTTCATAACAAAGTGAACCGCTTATACCGAACTCGTAACAACAATGATGCCGACGCTGTCCCAAGATTTTCAAGCACGAAAATATGCTGACCGTATTCAAAATACGTTGGAAAAATAGTCACTAGATTTTGTCATGAGTATTGTAGTTTTTGGTCTCAGTAAAACCAAGTTACGAGCGAATCTGGGATTTTTCGTCGTCAACAACAACAACTCTAAGAAAAATGGCCCCAAAAAAAGATGGCGGCCGTGCGCTAAAAACCTCAGAGACTTTTCGAATTTTCTTTCACGGAAACACCAGTCTGTATGTTTTTCCTCGAATCACTAGGAGCTTACGAAATCTGTCTGTTGTTTAGTGTCTTAGCGGTGGACATGTTGATAGATGAGTTAAAATAGTTTGGTTTTGTATAAAAACTTCTAGCGTAACCTGAGCATGTAAACAAAGGAAAATATATCGAGGTTGCGGGACCACAAGCTATGTCATCGTTAACTCGTTTTTTTTGCTCGTGTAGCTACAAACTTGGCACTTTTGTCGCTAGATTTTGTCATGAATGTTGTAGCATTTATATGTAGTACTGATATGGTCTCCGTAAAACCTAGTTACGAGTGAATCTTGGATTTTTCGTCGTCAACAACAAAGAAAATCCCTCACAAAAAAATGGCGGCCCCGTGCCATGCGCTATTATTTAACCACACTTTTCGAATTTTCTATCACGGAAACACCAGTCTGTGTGTTTTCCTCGAATCACTGGGAGCTTACAAAATCTGTCTGTTGTGCAGACAAATATGAGACAGAAAGAACAGTCACTCTCAAAATGTTTCACGGACTCGTCACAATCTGAGGCGTTTAGCTATCGGCCGTGCTCACGACTAGAAATAGTCAGTCTACGACGTACTATCTATCCGATAAAAGCTTACAGGTTTGTAAACAAACACATAGTTTGAGTGGGAATGTACTTTGAGTCGCATTTCTTGTGGCAATGAGGTTGCTTCTCATTTTAAATCCTGGCGAACTGTACGTAGTTAGTTGCTCAGCTGTTGTATATTTGTACGCGACCGAAGCTTTAGTCCCGGTTTCGCTAGCAGACAAGCTGAGACCGCAAAGAGGCACAAACTTCTGCGCTTCCGCTAGAAAACATCTTCAAATTAATGTACAGCATGGCCTCCTTACTGAGGATAATGTAAGCTAATGCTATCATTTGTGTATAGAAGAAGCGATGACTGTTTGTCCCCGCTTATTCCACACGCTACAATAATGAACTTTCTCCCCGCTTGCGTTACGCACGCTTGGTACGTGCATCAACTTCAAGTGCCTCTAAGATATATTTCAGTGGCGTGAATACGAACGAAATTCTCTTCAAGTGAAGTGAAGTATGTGTTCTTAAGTCGTGCCGAGTTTCGTCAATGAATTATGTTTCCTTTATAAGATACGGGTCTATCAAATGTCAATATTCCCCTAGTCAACCATACCAGCTAGTATGGACTAACTAAAATGACGTCACGGCGTGTTCCTAATTAGTTCCAGCAAAGAGCTCAAAGTATACATTTTTATGTCGCTGTTGAGGACTTCCGG
>NC_049982.1:7577772-7579916 GCF_000003815.2 Branchiostoma floridae
GATCAAATTTTACATTATTGGTAGAAAATGCTACAGACGATTTCATTTCAGTTACACTTTAATAATGTTAATAAGAATTGATTGACGTAAAAGAACCCAACACACTTAGCGAGAAGAGTAGGGGTGACCCGGTGTTCCTGACTGAACAAGCGATCCCTATAGCGAAGGTGTATAGCACTACTAGCTAACGAAAAAAGGTCATGCTTCGTCCTCAGTCTGACATTTGACCGCTTTACCTTCACCTTCAGTCAGCCTTTCATGTCTGCAGCATGACTCTCAACTGAGCCATCAAACGTGCTCATAGTCGAAATTCCTTATCAGATAAGAAAATAGCCTGAAAACAAGTTGGTGTTAAACTTCAACATGATGACGAAACTCGTGAAGCCATGCATATCCTTTGTTCCATGGGAAACATCTTTTGAGCCAGACCTGAGATTTAGTCAGACTATGTTCTGCAGGACAGCACAGACACGCCTTCTCAGAGTTGTCCACAGGTATCACGTGTAAACCTTGTCGGCTGCTTCTTTTCTTGAAAACATGGCAGCGGTCGTCAGCTGGATAGCTGAGTCCGTCCCGGAGATTCTGCAGATCTCTGGGATGACTCTGCAGACGTTTCTTGTGTTTTGTGCGGCCTTTCTGCTGGCAAATGTACTTTTGAAGCGTTCCCGTAACCTGCCCCCTTACCCGGCAGGATGCGTGCCTGTTCTCGGGCACTTCCTCGCCTTGGGCCGAGCGCCTCCCCTCAAGCTGGCGGCGTGGAGGAGGCAGTACGGGGACGTCTTCACCGTCAGGTTAGGGATGGAAGATGTGGTGGTTCTGAACGGCTACACTGCCATCAAGGACGCGCTCGTGGACAGGTCCGAGCTGTTCGCCTCCAGGCCGCAAGTCTACTTTCTTGATTTGATTACTGGTAACGGAAAAGGTGACTATACAACTTCCTTCAAGCTCCTTATTTAGATGGGCACCGTCTCTTTCTTTTATGCACTACTAACTAACACACTACTTAGCATGCTTAGATAGTTTATTTTTGTGAAGAAGCAGAGAGAAAAAAATGTCACCAATCCCACTATATCCTGAGGGCGAAGGCTTCCTTCTTGAAAACAAGACATTGACTCATGCCCGTAGCCAAGAGAGGGGCGGGCCCGGGGTGGGGTCGGGGGGTTCGGAAGAACCCCCACACACGCTCGAAGGTCCGCTTTTTCACGCTCGAAGGTCCGCTTTTTCATGTCCAAGATTTATTTTTCAAAGGCATGACTGATTTGCGTTTTTCACTGATAGACATTTCATTCAATCTAAGCGAGTCTATCAGAAAAATTTTCCCCAGAAAGTGCAGGAAATAGCATTTTAGTGGGTGCAGATTTCAAAATTTCCCCGGACCTCCATTGCGACACCTCACGTCTTTGTTGTCAGACATGGTGAAAATATGTTGGGGGAGTCGCGCCCTCAAAGACTTACGCCGAAAGCCTTGTGTATTTTCATAGAAATTCCATTCCAATTTTTGCCCGTCAAAATGCAGAAAATAGCGTTTCAGAGGGTCAAGATTTCAAAATTTTCCAGGGGGAGCATGCCACCGGACCCCCCTACGCAACTCGCGCCTGCGACGCTCGATGGTCCCACAAGTACTTAAAAAAAAATCCGGCCCCTAGCAACTAACCGGCCGTCAGAGCAACGAGCGAAGTCGGCCATCTTGGGGTGCAGTTTTGAGCAGCGCCCAAAGCAGCTCTCCCGGAAAAAAAATTGTAAATATTTCCGAATCAATGCACAATTTCCCTTCAAACCTTCTAGTTTCGTGATCAAGGTGTTTTCAGTGGTGGTGGTGTGGTGGTTCAGGAATGGTTAATGGCAAACAAATCGGGTAACAGTTGAAAGTTTGTTTAGAATTTCTCGCGATAACTAGCAAAGCGGGGAACAAACATACGAAGGGAAATACCATGTCTGTGACGATTTGGAAAGTGGATTTCAAAGAGAGGATGTCTCCTAGTTCTGTGATGAATTTCTATGATGTACAAGATGCTAGCTATGTGTGAACAGCCGCACAGGTGCGGCACGACCCGTCCTTGCATGAGACGCAGCACGGCAGGTCGAGGGCCAGGTCCCGTGGTCGTTCACTATTGAGGTCTTTTTTGTCGAACTTACCCGATCAC
>NC_049982.1:7580093-7582398 GCF_000003815.2 Branchiostoma floridae
GTCACAGTTGCCGTTACCCTGGGAAACTTGAGGTGAGGTTCAGCTACCTTAGCAAGCCGCTAGGGGGCCATTATCGAACTTGACCTTTGTTTTCTTTTTGTCTGTAAACGTGGAGGTATTAGGATAGAATTTGGTGGCTTCTTTTAGGAGCTCTTTTGTCTCTTGATCATAGAAGGGGCAGTTTGAGATAAAATGTGTTTCGTGTTCTACCATATCTAACGTACAGTATTTACAAGTTCTTTCGTACACGGGTAACTTCGTCTATCGCCCTTTTTCTATTTCAAGGGGGTGGGCACTAATTCTGATTTTATTAATGGCACAACGCAGATCAAAATCATCTAGTTCCAAATATTTTTCCATAGTGTACGATGTCTTACATGTCTTGTAAACCCGGTATCAATACTCAAATTATGACAGAATGTTTGGATATACATATCAAAAAGTGTAGACTTTAACATTGTACATACAGATTTAGTGTCACAGGGTGATCTACATGAATTGAACAAGTATGAGTATCCACTACAATCTAATATTTCTTTTACACGTTGTAACAATGATCTTCTACTGTGACGACTATTTGCAATAGAGTTATGTTGAAACGAAAGAGCATCAGCTTGCAAAGGGTGTGTAACAGGATCCATCTGTACAAGTCGCAACCAATGATGAATAACCCTAATAGATATGTCTAAATCTAATGGAAATCTACCCAGCTCTGCTCCTGATGCTAGATTACTACAGTTTCTGAAAACCCCAAGTATATTTCTGCAAAAGCGGTGATGCGAAATTCCGACAGGGGAGCTGTCATTTATGGATTCGGTACCCCAAATTTCGCATCCATATAAAAGAATTGGCTTAATGCAGGAATCAAATATTCTTAAAACTTTCAAGGCATTTTGGTGAAACAGATGAATGGATGTCTTTTGAGTGGTTTTAGACTGTACATAGCTTTACGCGCTTTGAGTGACAGCTGCTTTTTGGCCAGGGAGAAGCTTCCCGCTGAGGTAATATTCAGAAGAATATAATATATATGTATATAATAAGAAGTCCTCTCTGTTTCCCCCAAGACATGGCTGCTGTCCGTTGGGGTCCCGGGTTCAGACAGAGGAAGCGGTTTGCCTACACTGTCCTGAAGAACCTGGGCATGAAGGTCGGACGTGGCAGCATGGAGGGCCACATCCGAGAGGAAGCGAACTGTCTCTGCAGCAGGGTAGGATAGACAAATTTGCCAAATACATTGACCATGTTGAACAGTCTGGTGTATTTCGTTGAAGCAAGCAAATGGACTTATTAAATGTGTCAACTTTTCAGATGGCAGAATACAAAGGGCAGCCCTTTGACTTCGCCCATGATGTCACTGTAACGTTCGCAAACGTCATCTGCTCCATGTTGTTCGGGAAGCGCTACGACTACGGTGATGAGACGTTCCAGGAGCTCAAGAAGGCCATTGATGCCGTGGTGATTGGACTTGCTGCTGGCCAGGTCATCAGCGTGTTCCCGTTCCTGCGGTTTGTTCCTGGAGGTAAATTGTTTCTTGCTCAAGGTCGCTCTGTCACTGGCGTCTTTCTCATTTTATCTCTTTCCGCGAATAGCTTCAAATTTACCTACGTTTTAACATTGTATCGAATGGAAGCCCCAGCAAAGAGATACCCTGTCAGTACATTCAATTATCCACTCAAATCATCTGTACTCAATTCTAGGTTATCCTTTAGCATTGGCCAACCTACCTAATTGTGTGGTACGTTATGTGTGCCTAGGTCTGGTGTTCAGTGTTGGACCTGTGTTCCTTTTATATAGGCTTGTCTTGTAGCACATGTCAAATGATTACTACTTCAGTATCTTCTAGTAAGGAAACAGTATGGTTTGGGGAGTGTTTCTCGGTTATGGGTAAATCTCTGTGTTTCGTTTGATGGATTATGGAGATCATGAAATGTACGAAAAATGAGCAAGACTAAAGAAAAGCAACTTTTGAAAGAAAGTATCGGTTACTTTAACAACTGGGTGAAATTTGGAAACGTCAGAGTCAGACCTTTCAGACGTCATCCCGTCTTTCTGGATGAAAATCTGATTTTGTCAGCTTTTAAACCAAACTCCGAATCGATGTGTTAATGAGGAAGGAAATCATGATCCTGTTTACGTCGATGAAGGTTAGCTTGACATTGCCCCACCTTCTATTGGAATCCAAATTGTCTGAATTTGTCTTACAGTGGTTCCTATTGTGCATCTAAAACTGTCTTCATAACATTCATAGCTAGACTATAAAAGACCAGTTTCTTCCAGATCAATTCAGTGTTACAACGTCTGACCG
>NC_049982.1:7582498-7585258 GCF_000003815.2 Branchiostoma floridae
ACAGAGTGGCTACTGATATGTTCCACACGTCTTGAAGCTGCATCATGTGCTGTGGGAGGAGATCTCGCGGCATCGCGAACACCTGGATCGCAAGAACCCGCGAGACTTCCTGGATTTCTGCCTGCTGGAGGTTGACCAGCAGGACAAGGTGGAGGGTCTGACGGAGGAGAACGTCATGTACATGGCCATGAACCTGATTCTGGCCGGAACTGAGACGACAGCAGGTACCCTGCTGTGGGCGCTTCTCTACATAACCCAGAATCCAGCCATTCAGCAGAAGGTACAGAAATGTACTGAATATGTCTAGTTCTTGTCCCTGCCAGACTTAGTGCTCCAGTAGACGAGAGGGTGGAGAAGGAATTGCACACCCCTCCTTCACTATAAAAAGTCATGTGCAGGTCAGACAAACAGGTTGCCGAACCCACCGGCAAATGCCTGAAAAAAACGTCTTGTACATGTACGTATGCTACACCAGACGCCTTTACCTGCTGAAAGATACCACAAATTCTCTGCATCGGTTGAATTTGCCAAAAGAGTCCGCCGACGTGGCCTCCTCGGTTGCAAGTGTAATACTCTATGGCTGGCTAGCTCCTCTATCTGGCAAGTCAATCTTTTAGGCCAACTTCCTTTGTTCCCTTGACGACTACAGGTCCCACAGGCCTACCAATATTCCATATTGCTTACTGGTTGAGCTAGCTTCAAAGAATCTGGTAGAGGCTACTTTATCAAGATTGTCAATTTCTGTGTCGACACAGGTCCATGAGGAGCTTGATGCCGTCATTGGTGTGAGTCTGCCCACCCTGTCCCACCGTCCCCAGCTGCCCTACGTGAACGCCTGCCTGCTGGAGACCATGCGGATCCGCACTGTTGTTCCCTTCGCTCTCCCCCACGCCACCACACAGGACGTCAAAGTCAGGGAGTTTCACATCCCCAAAGGAACACAGGTATAGACATATCACAGGATTGTATATTCCATTTGCACTGTTGCTGATATAATTCAGAAACACGGAATCTAGTGCTGTAGCGGCGGACCCCGAGTCAGAAGATGTTCAGGACGCAATTATAGAATTCACCTCATCTGGCAGTTTCTGCAGAAAGAGCAGCACAGAAACACACACACACACACACACACACACACACACATACACACACACACACACACACACACACACATACACACACACACACACACACACACACACACACACACACACACACACACACAGGAGAGAGAGATAGAGATGCCCAACTTGCTGAAACTTATACTGCATAACTACATGTTTAATAAATGAGTCTTGAACTTCCGTTTCCTTTTTGCTCCAGGTCATTCTGAACCTGTACTCCCTCCACGTGGACCCCACCTACTGGCCTGACCCGGAACGGTTTGACCCCGAAAGGTTTCTGGACGCGGAAGGGAACATCATCAACAAGCCTGAGTCGTTCATGCCTTTTGGAGGAGGTAAGGCCCATAGAGATATCGTTATCGGACTACAATAATGCTATGTTCATTGATATATGGAGGGCATGAATGTAAGTTCATCTGTGACGGTTACATTATGTTACAATTTTAAGACCACATATCCGTGCACAAAATAAAGCGCTTACCACAAGCCTTCGATCAGTCCTCTGATCCTTCTCAAGTTGAAATGACCCAGAGCCTAAGTCACACATCCGGAACGGAAGTGTGACATCAGCAAAGGGTCAAAGGTGCTTGGCCACTGCCCCCCATCCCCCTGTGGTGGTTTTAGGTATGTAGATGATACCAACACCAAACTCAAGAAGGCGCATGCCCAGGAATTCTTTGATCATCTTAAGAGTCTAGATCCTGACATTAAGTTTACTACAGAAGAGGAACAGAATAAGTCACTGCCCTTTCTAGACACGTTAACTGTGATTCAAGAAGACGGTTTCCTCCGCATTAAGATATACCGAAAGTCCATCCACACTGATCAATACTTCAATACTTCAAACTTGGAATTGTAAGGACTTTGTTCCATAGAGCTGAAACTGTGATTTCTGAACAACAAGATATAGAATCTGAGAAGGAACATCTTGCTTGCGTGCTTAAACAATGTGGTTAGTGGTTACCCTGGCTGGGTCATTGAAAAGGCAGGCTCACCCGGAACGGCCAAACCCAGGACTATGAATTGTGATCCTGGTCGTGTCAATAGAAATTTTGTAATACTCCCGTACGTTAAACACCTCTCAGAGGCCCTCAGGAAAATTTTCAACACGCACGGTGTCAAAACCTGCTTCAAACCCACCAAGACCCTGAGACAGTACCCAATGTTGCACCTAAGGACAAAACACCAAAGGCTAACAAGTGTGGTGTCATTTACCACATTCCTTGTCAAGGCCAAAACATCCGTGGCCCTTGTCAGGAATCTTACGTAGGTGAAACTTAGGACCAGGTTCTTAGAGCATAGACGGCCCAGCTCAATAAAAACATTGAAGGTGTCGCAACACATCCATATAGAATCACCGGGACACTCTGTGGATTTTGACAAGGTGAAGATACTTGATTCCGAACAGGATTACTTTCTCAGGGGAGTAAAAGAGGCCATCTACATCAGAGCCAACCAACCTTCCCTCAAAAGAGACGGGGACCGATACCGGCTGCCAAGCACCTTTGACCCTTTGCTGACGTCACACTTCTGTTCCAGATGTATGACTTAGGCTCTGGGTCATTTCAACTTGAGAAGGATCAGAGGACTGATCGAAAGCTTGTTGGTAAGCGCTTTATTTTGTGCACGGATATAT
>NC_049982.1:7585358-7594124 GCF_000003815.2 Branchiostoma floridae
ACAAAGTTTTGACCATATTGAAAAGGTGCGAAGCAGCAGTAAAATGAATATATATAACGTTATGCCCTTAATTGAACAAAAATACTGGAAGACGCATACTTAGTGCCAGTGAATGCCAAAGTAATGTTAAATTCCGAAGTCAAAGTAGTACATGTTAAAGAACAAAAATGAAAAATCTGATGTTGGGCATACCAAGAGAGTAAATGAGCGGTTGATGAGGAGCGGTTCCAGGGAGTGCAGACTCCTACCAAACCAAAGAAATCTACCCTACTCTACTCATACTGTACTCAGTGTGTTTAGTCAGTTGTACAACCTTCCTGATGTCTTAAATTTCATTCTGAAGACAATTTTCTTGCGAAACGTTTTTTTTTTCTATTTGCACGCTCGCATCACTTTTGGGGTATCTGGAGGATGGGTATAAAACACGTTCTCTTCTACACATGCCTGATCTTACTACAGAGTATCCTGTACTTCCAGGCCGCCGTGTGTGTCTTGGTGAGAAGCTGGCCAGGATGGAGCTTTTCCTGTTCTTCTCCACCCTACTGCAGTCCTTCACCTTCAGGACGCCAGAGGGCACTCCTCCTCCAAACACCGACTACGTCCTTGGACTGACGTGGAGCCCGCGTCCGTTCCAAGTCTGTGCGACACCGCGTTAGTTCGATATCGGCACACTTGCCTACCTAATGATTGTAAAAGACCATTTTTGTCCCATACTATGTACCCTTGTATTATTAAGTATATGCGGCTATACTCCTCTGGCCGGCGGACTCGGTCGCTTCATTCGGTGGTTATAGGAACCGCCATGAATTTTGCACCGTATACACCTCAGGGTGGGTCATTAACCCCGTATTCATAGTAGAGACATTCGTTACGTAAAGTACCTGAACAGATAGTGGTAACAGTTGCTAGGGTGAGGGATAGTGAAAAGGCTGCTGACAAGATAACTATCACAACATTCTGGACACAAGGTTCTGCATAATGGTGTCAAGTATCTCTCTAACTGTTGTCTAAACTTTCGTGGTATTGTACTTAGGTTGGGCAGACTGCCAAGGGAGAGTTGGGGGAAATGTCATGTCCTTGTGGCATAAATGTGAACTTGTGCCGCACCGGTGCCCTAAGTGCAGTGACAGTCCACCTCAAGCAGTAACGCATCTCCGCTTGACCATATGAATTTGTCATGCAGTTTGCATTCCCAATAAATGAAATTAATGAAATGAATTGAATCGAACTCCGTCGATCCGTACATGAGCCGTGGTATGTCAGCCCCAGCTTGGACATGTTGTAAGAGATTGCACTGATCATTTCAGATGTTGACGTAAAGTTGGCGGTACTATGTATGATGGAGCTTAAGGAATAAGCGTCAAACCTCTGCACGTAAAAGAACCCAACACACTTATCGACAAGAGAAGGTGTGATTAGGTGCGCTTGACTGAACAAGTGAGCCGTAGCGAAGGTGTATATTATAACGTTAGCACTAGTAGCTGACGAAAAAGCGTCATGCTTCGTCCTCAGTCTGAGGTTTGACCTAGACTTCGTTGCAGTCTTGACCTAAACTCCTTTCACAGCAAAGTCCCTTCCTCGGCAAAGTCCCTTTCCCGGCACAAGAGAACGTAGCCAACGTTGAAAATCGCGAACCAACGCCCCCCCCCCAATAAAAAATAGCCCCGTTCGAAGACTGCAACGGAGTCTAGGTTTGACTCCTTTACCTTTTAGTCGGGGTTTTATTGCTGCTGACTCGCATTTTAACGAAGCCGTTGGACGTGCGCATCGCCTGTTTTCTTATCAGATAATAAATAAGGAACTTGGACTGTAAACACGTTGGTGTTGAACTTCAACATCATGACGAAACTCGTGAAGCCATGCATATCCTTTTTTTACCTGGGGAACAGCTTGTGAGCCAGACCTTAGGTTTATTCTGACTATTCTGCAGGATAGGACAGACACGTCTCCACACAGTTGCCTCCCAGGTAGGAGTTTTAGTACGATTTTCGTTCTGCCTGGTTTGTTTTACGTCAGCTGAAAATAATGAGCCTGCTGTTATAAAATAACTTACTTTTTGACTCACCCTCTTAATACCAGTTAGATCCTTCTGATGACAGGATATTTACATTTCGTCACTTTCCATGGTATTGTACTGTAACAGTGGGGTTCAAGGACTGCTAAACTGAAGACACCAAACGGCTTAAGCCTTTTGGCCGAACTGTTTGCACATCTGGGTTTGTGGGTTTGGCTGCCCGGCTTCGGCGCGATAGCTAGGTCGCGGGTTCGAATCCCGGGAGCGAGTTTGGAGTAAAAACTGTTGTACTCGCCTCTAGTGTTTCAGTATTGTAGGTTCATACATTTCGTTACAGCAATCTTCTTTGAGGGCTGCATTGACTTTATAGCCAAAGCTAAGTTGGACCCTGGCATAGAGAGTTAAGAGCCGCTGATTTTGAACTTAACAACAAGGAATATCTTTACACCCAGGAGAATACCTTCAGCATCGTCTTATTTTCTGCCGAGCACGATGAAGACGACCCTGGTGTTGCTTCTTGTTGTCCTGGTCATCTCTGCCGAGATGATGACAACTGAAAGCTGCGGTGGTGGTGGTGGTGGTACCGTCGGCAAACCGGTTGTATTTTCTGTCCTTAATCCGCCTTTACAAATCACTCCACTCCAATCATGTCCTACATATTTCCCGCAACTCAGAAGTTAAAGTTAATACAAATATTAGCTTTTTACAAGGTTAGTCAGTTCTGACTTCGTCCACGTTTAAGACATAGAACAATCTCATTAAAAATGTGTAGGACGGACGTCGGACAAGCTCCGTCCATTTGTAAAAGGGGAAAATTTTCAGCGAAAAATACAGCCGATGCTCGGGCGATATGGAAATTCGGCGAGCTCTGACCGATCTACAAATTCGGCAGGCGTCCGCATGAATTGTAACGCCGGCTGTAGCGCGTTGTGTATACGAATGTGTAACTATGTATCGCTCTTGTTATAGAAAGGCAACATTTTTGAAAACAATGCAGACTGTTTTCCCTCTAATCTTGTGTCAAGCTACTTGCATGGAACACTATACCATTAGACTCGCCTCAAAGCAGTGTGTGCGAGAGCTACGAATGGGTGTATCTGACTAGAATGAGATGATAGCCAGTCCAGGTAGACAGCCCAGATAGCCAGGCCTTTTGCACAGCACAGCTTTTTCCCGTTAACTCGCTCTGGTAGGAGGAAGAAAGAAAAAGAATTGATGACATTTCCTTGTAACCCAGGTACCGGTGGGCCGCAGGAGCGTGAAGGAGCTGCTGTCCAACCGCCAGGCCGAGGTGGACGTGCCGCCACGTGGCAAACGTGTGGTGGAAAACAACCTGCAGCCAGCAGGGGAATGATTCATGGAAAGGTAAAACGATGCACAATTTAATTCCTATGACATTGAGCTTTTTTGTGTGTGTTGCCTGCACGTTGACAAAAGTCAAGTTTCCAATACCCCCTTTTGTCTTTTCGAGATCATTTTTGCCAACACACAATCGCTCCCAAAGAACTGATTTAAAAGGATTTCTTGACTGGTGCACACACATACATAAAAGAGTGCATTTAATACATTTTCCTTCTTGAGTGCAATGAAAAGGCTAACAAAGTTTCCAAAAGTCCTAAAACATCCAAAATTTAGTTGCACACTTGTAGTATACTGCTCATTGTATTTTTGTTGTTTGTGTGTGTTTGTGCAGGGCAAACGGGGTGACTATTTCGTGCTCTTCGCTTGATCACTGACGGCCGTCAAGAACTTCTCTGGCACTTGAGGTGCATACAATATAGGAACAAGGGGAAACTAGAATAAAGATTCAACACTTTATCCGTAGAATCCTGAAGATATATGCCATGACTTGAATACATCAATACTGTAGACGCAACACTTTGGTCCACTTAATTACGCTACACTCTTTCCAGTACTCTAGAATATGATTTAGTAAGATATGTCAGATCACCCCGTGCTATAAGACGGCAAATAAAGACTTGAAATAAACAGTTTGTTGTTTTGTTTCGTTTTTGTTGTTGTTGTGTAACACTATGTGGGTATTTTCCTGTACATAACTGAAGCACTTATCTTTTTCTAGTTTTTAAGATAAAACTGGCGTTTCTTGTAAATCATTGGACTAATTCTAGCGCTCATTATACATTCTGAGTTCTGTCAACGGAAGTGTAGACAGGTAGTGGTAACAGTTGTTGGTGCGAGTGATTGTGAAAACAAACTGACGACAAAATGTCATCATTCTTGACACAACACACTAATAGTATGGGCGCCAGGTAACTTTCCCACTGTTGTCCAAACTTTCACACCTTTGTACTCCGGTTGGGCATACTGCCAAGGAAGAGTTGAGGTGAATATGTCGCATGTGTGGAGCACTGAAAATATTAGTAACTGTCCCTTTTCATGAAGAATGATCGGTCACATGAAGATTCATTCGCGACTTCTCCAGTTATATGTTCACAGACAAACATTTGGTGAAGGTAGTTATAATAGGCTGGATAATGCCCTACCGGTATACCGCGGGTCAGGTTCAAACCTAGCCTCAGAGAAAAGAAGGGTGTTACAAGGGGGTCAGCAGTCATGCGCAGGACTCGCAAACCCGACTTCCACTCAACGCTTTGGGAGATGTATGCACTGGCGTCTTGTTACGGCGATGTTCTATTTATTTTCTTAAGCGTGTCTCATAACTGCCCTTAAATGGGTGTCAGTGTAGCCTGATATGGGTCTTGATGCCAATGCACCTGTGGAATTTACCTGCAGCCACGTGGGTTCATTTCTGTACCACTCAGGTCAGTATCATTGGCTTTATCTTATCCACAGAGATGTGATCAAATGTTTCTATAATGGTGTATAAATGTAATACTCTCTCCCGGACTCATAGAATGGGTTAGAAACTTCTGGGCTTTTTGGTAGGATGCTTACTGGGTGTCATGTGCTATTTGTATGTATTCTCGGTTTCTAACAATCCCAACTCGTAAAAGAAAGTAGGTCATTGTAAAAAAAAGAACAAATAAGAAGACCGATACAGGAAGGCTAATCATAAGAAATGAAACTGAACTGTGGACCAATGAGAATAACTACCCACGCATGAAAGTTAAGTTTATATTGGCTGCTGGAGGACATGCTGGCTAGTCATGGCTACCCTGCACCAGACCAGGACAGAGAAATTTATCTCTTTTTTTTCAAATCAGGGTGAATCTCTGAACTCGCGACTGTACATAGTAGAGACAGTCATCAAATTTCAACCACTTGCCTGGAGGCTAGGTGGCGACGGTTACAGTCACGAAGCACGGCATAGTTGTGTTCAGGACATTCCTAGGTTGTAATAGCGTCCAGACCTATCTTGCTGAAATCATCATGTTATACTTTGTACAGTACAGTTTGGTGAATTTCAGACATGATCACGTGGTAAGCTGCGGATTAGAACAAGTCCAGAGTCAGCTTCAGGGACGAACCTTTCGGGTTCATGACCACGTCATGCGAATAGCTGAGAACAGTGGTGCTTTTCACATGTGTAAGTAGAGTCTCCGCAGGAATAGATTATAGCCAGCTACACCGGTCATCTGATGAAGAGCAATAAAATACAGTTTGTATCGGCCTAGCACGCCCTTCACATTCACAATTACGACGGATTCAGCCAAGCGCACGCGCAGCTTGAGCAGTGTTAAGCCTGAGGGCGGAACTGTTCGGGTTCATGACCTTGTCGGGCGAAGAACAGTAAGACTCGACCGGGCTATCAGATAGAGGTATATAAAACGCCTGATACAGGCCGCTGAACAAGAAGGAAAGCAGTGACTGCAATCGCATGTGTTTTCGTATGTAAACAACATGACTTAAGATGCTGTGGATGGATCTTCAAGGTCAAGTTCGATAATGGGCCTCCCGGTGGTCTCCCACGGTATTGCAGCGGGCTGTGCATGTCTGTAAGTATGTGTGGTTGTATGTTATCAGCGTAACTAGAGAAGCTGTATTTGGTAGGTTGGTAGGTGCTAGGAAAACGAAGGTCACGTTCGAAAATGTTTTGTTTTTCTCGAGTGTATTGGAGCAGAACGTCAAAGTTGGGGGTGTAATTATGTGGAAGAGGTCATAACTTTTGCAGTGGTGGATAGCTTTGGGAAGTTTTGCCCCATAGCGATTTGTTTGAAACTGCAGCGGATGATTATGTGACAGAATTTGAAACAGAGTACCCCACGAAGGGTAAACAGATCGTCGTAATGTGTATTTGGCAAATACTCAGGATCTAATTTGTATAACTAATGTGAAAATTTTGAAAATCAAATTGGAGCATTACTTGCATCATATTTGATGCGAAAATAGTATTATAATTCCCATGTGGTAAATGGCAAGCTAGAGGTGTAGGTGTACATCACTATGCATAATAGTATTGGAGTCAATACGAGAAGGAGAGCGACCTCCCGAAGGGGCATTCATAATTTATCTTGAGTCAAGATCCTTTTTATGTACAAGAGTCTATAGACGTCTGACTCTTTAAGGCCACACTGACTTAATTCTATGGATGACATCCGCGCGCGCATTGATTCAGTTCGACGCCTGTTTTAAGAAAACTGTGGCCACATGTCACCCAATATCATGCCTGGTCAAAAGGAATTTCGTGCTTACCGGAGGACCTGCTCTCCAGGGTAGGGAGACATGGGGCCACTAGCTGCGCCATTGTTCCCTCTTTAGATAAGAATGCCAATATAAACATGATTGAAATTGCGACGATTGTCTCTTTACAGTCTTACCGGAGGTGCACATAAGACAAACCAAGCTTGGGAAAGAATGGACTGGATGTTTAGTCCAGTGGCTTAGCATTACTTTCTATTTTTGCTGTATATTTTTTCGCCCGCGCGCATTAGTTTTGGGGTCTCAGAGGATGTCATCCACAAAATGAAGTCGGTGTGGCCTAACTGGAACTGTAGTTATCATTACTCACTTTCCTCTACTTTCTGGTAACGTTAGAGCAATAAGGAAGCTGTCGGTGGTTACAGGCTGTTCAAAATGTTAGCATATTTACAAACGTTTCGCTGCTATGGTCAGTCATGAATTGAATTTACTGAATTGAATGAAGACCTTTATTGTACGTTTTTGCTTACTAACAAGCTAAGTACAGGTCACGGTGAATAGAATACATCTCCTAGTGATTCTAAGTACAATCTATGTAGGGTGTCTACAAAGTCTACAAAGTCTAAAGTATACTAGTACTAGTATGTACAGGTTCAACTTCTTCTCGCTTCTTAATACAGTTGTAAATGTAGTTGCAGGTGGAGTTTAGACTACTTGGTTTGTCTAATTGCATTAGAAATGTAAATTTTTCAGTGTTATTCAAATGCAGAAAGCATGGAAACTTATCTTGTACACATTTGAAGAAGATGCTTACGCGTAGGATAGTTAAATTGGATTAATGCTAGGCTTTGTCTTTGCGTATAATGATGGGTCGTAATTCAGAGAGGGCCCTTTTCTGACGGAAGATGGACGAACGTCATGTCCAATGTAAAGTCACCATCGCTTCAGAAGTGGTCTAGGGGAATCCTGAGACCAAAGTAGAAGTGAGAACAGCTTCAGATAAAAGTTCAACCTCCACATGTTAGCACGTTTTACTGACATCAATGATGAATTGTTGTCGGATTCTCGGGTAGTATTGGGGTTATGGCCTGAAGGCTAAAATACCAAAGTGAAGGCTTTGATGTTCCGAGTATAAAGATGTAAACATTTACTTTGTTACAAACAGAATCACGATATTAATCTAAATTCGTAACTAGACAGCGGTATTGCAAATTCTTCAAGGGTCATTCCGCGTATGATTGACAAATTTCTAAGGCTGTTTGCATCAAAGTCGTACAGAGCTGAATAAAGATGACCTGCCAAGTTTTGAACTGTGATTGCTATATATCAGTGAATACTTAAATACCCAAACAACAGAACGAGAAAGTCAAAGTTGGCTTGGAGAGTAAGTTTGACCATTTGCATTCAAACAAAATCATGATATGTGTAATATTTGTTTACATTCAGCGCTAGACAGAGGTCCCAGACCATTTAAGGGTCATTTCGCTTGACACATTCATTGGGTCGCTAGCGCCGAACTAAATGGAGATGACATGGCCATATAAAAGTGCTGAACTGATTGCAATCGATAATTGTACGTACTGAACTATAAACGCACCATCCTGTCCGTGGCATTAAGAACAAAGGAGCATCTGTACAATAGGTGTTTATGTACGGCGTGACCAAGAAAAGTACGTGACTACTATTAATCATACGGGAAATGAACTTATACACGTGCATACAATAAAAAGTCTGAGAAGACAATCTTGCAGGGAAACTTGCAAATGTACAGAAGTATCCAGGTATTGGTAATGTTTATTACTTATGATTTTCAACGATTGCCTCTGCCTACCGGCCTTAAATTACACAAATAACACAACGGAAAAGTCATAGTTTCCTACTATTCTATCAAAAATGTGCATTGAACTCATTAGATGAACTCACTAATAGACTGATGGTATAGCACAAATTATAACAGACTGTTGGACAGGTACACTCATACATATATTAGAAACAAACTTAGAATATAGCATTAATGTCATACTACACTCATGTATCTTAATCTAACTGAAAGTGCAATTCATAGCATAGAATGATATCCATTTTCGGAAGGGTAATTTTACTAGAACGCCAGTTGTTCCAGTGGTTTTCAATTTATCATGATGGGGCTGTTGTTTGTGGTATTCAACCGTTACGGCAGTACTTGAATTTTT
>NC_049982.1:7594224-7607704 GCF_000003815.2 Branchiostoma floridae
GTATCATGTTGATATTTTCTATTCGAGGTCATCTGCGCAGTGGAAATCATCTAGGTTTATGGTTATAGCCGAATGTATGCCTTTTATTTTGTCTTGTGACAGGAAAACTTCAATGAATACAATGTTAATGACAATATATCCTTGTCACTCCTGAAGAAGGTCAATGGAAGTGCGACTGAAAATTCGAGGTGAGAATAATTTGTGTTGAACTACAGTTGAAAAACTTCAATATGTATTCTATCAAGAACACAGATGAGCTTTCATGCTGTTATAGCCCACTGTATGCCTTTTATTTTGTCTTGTGAAAGGAAAACTTTAATGAATTCAATGTTAATGACAATATATCCTTGTCTGAACCCGGTGTTTTAAAGGGTCCTTTAATGCATTGTTATGATCGACTTTGCATTCAAAATTATCATACACGGATTTGAGGCTGTTGACTATTTTGCTTGGGATATCCAAATGTCTGAGGATCCATCTAGAGTGAAATCAACGAAACCCATATAATGACCTGTTCCTTTGATGTAATCAGTGCACAAGTAGCCTTTCCAAAAACGAGCTTATTCTGCTTTTAAAGATAGCATCCAGAGTTGTTGAAATGCAACAGAGGTTAATACGCCTCGTGCAAAGAATGAAACATTTAAGTGTACAATCTATGGGTTAACATGTGGTAGAGTCAAATGAAAACTTGAAGGAAAGCCTGGAAAGTATAGTAACGATTTCGACCTATATTCAGTGTCTTTCCATGAATGAAGAAATGAAATAGCTAGGAAGTCATAGTTCGATACTGGCCTAACAGAGGCTTGCCTTGAACGTACAGATGATGGGCAAAGTCTTCCACCACAACCATCTTTGGCAGTCGTAAGTCCTGGACACAGCTAACGCCATTCAACTATCTATGATAACATGCATATGGAGAAAGTCACATGACAACAGTCTCTGTAATGCCAAAAAGTAGTTAATCAAGCAACTAGATATTGAAATCCTATATTGTCTTTAGCTTGACTTTGCCCTACCTTTGTTTGCTTTTGGAATCCAAATGTAGTTGTCTTCAGTTTGACTTGTCTTACAATGTTTCCGATTGGACATCTAAAATTTTCTTAATTCATAGTTAGGGTATAAAAGATCAGTTTCTTCCAGATCACTTCAGTGTCAGTGACGAAGGATAGTGGATACTATCCGAAATGTCTGACCGTTTCCAAAACCATATCCAGTTGCTTGAGTAACTACTTTTGGCGTATCTTATTAGCTGGGTGTCTAACCTATATTGACGAGTCTCTGCAATGGTTTCCTTTGTTACCAGGTTGAGACGACATCAGATGACAACAGTTAACACCAAAGGTAGTCAAGGTCTGTGTCCAAGTAGCAAAGAACAGTCTGCCATCGCTTCCAGGTCTGGAGAATGTGGTCCTGAGGATTTGAAATCAAGAACCTGCAGCCATGACATGTGCAGTGGACGACTTCATGGGACACCATCGATAATGTTCAGAGGTATGTTTCTGATGAATCAAGCACCAATCCCTACTTCTAAAAACGGCTGATAAACAATATCATGAATATTACAGTCTTTGACTTGGCATAACAATACGATTCAGTTAATAAAATTTGTTCTGAGCACAAAGACTGCTATGATTGTTACTTTTCTGTAATGGTTTCTAGCCCTTGATGTTCTATACATAAACGTACGGAAGAAACGATTCGAAGTCTTAAATCATTCATTCATTATTCATCAACTCATCCATCCATCCATCCATCCATCCATCCATCCATCCATCCATCCATCCATCCATCCATCCATCCATCCATCCATCCATCCATCCATCCATCCATCCATCCATCCATCCATCCATCCATCCATCCATCCGTCCGTCCGTCCGTCCGTCCATCCATCCCTTGCAATGGTTGTTTAGGTCTCTAAGTCGGCAACATTGGTATTCATTTCATTTCAGATCATCATCATTATCATCATCAGTCTCTTAGCTAGTTGTCAGTCATGTGGGCAGCAATTGGGATGATTTTCTTTTGCTTTTCGGTAGGGTTGTAGTTATAGGCGGTTAGAATTTTCGCATTCTTTGCAGATGCTTTGCTGCTCAAGGTAAGTTAGGTAGACGTGGATTTTTTGGACAGGAATGATACGAGGCTTTTCCCTTGCAAAGATAGGTAGAATTCTGGGTTGTCATTGAAAGGATCTCTTTTCTGACGGATGTCTTCGAGTCTAATGTGATGTCACTATCGCATCACGAATTGGTCTGAAGGCAGTTTTGTGACAGAGACCAAAGAAGGAAGACAAACTTCAGATAAAATTTCAACCACCGTATGTCAGCACGTTTTAGTTACATCTATGATGGTTTGTCGGATTTTCATGCAGTATGCGGGTAATTGCCTGAAGGCTAAAATGCCAAAGTTAAGACTTTGATGTTCCGAGTACCAAGATGTGAACACTTGCTTTGTTGCGGTCAACGCTTACGACCTACTAGCGGCTTCCTCCTGACACTGGTTTGTGTTGACTAATTTATACAAACAGAATGATGATGGTAATTGATATTGGTTCAAATTCAGTACTAGAAAAGGGCATCCCAGATCTTCCCAGGGTAATTTCGCATGACAGACTCCTGAGCTTGATGAGCTTTGATCGAAGTCGCAAAGAGCTGCATAGAGATGACCTGGCAATAGAAAAGTGCTGAACTGTATTTTTTATCAATAATTTGACATGACAGAGCATGGTCGCACCATCCTGTCTGTGACCTTAAGGAGAAAAAAAGACAGATTGGTACAATAGGTGTTTACGGCGTCAGCACTGAAACTTACGTGCATAAAGGGCGTGAGCGCAAGTAAGTGCATGCTGTGTATGATCCGAGGTGACAATCCATGGGTTGTCTTTCATTCATAAGATACAGTAAGAATTTTTCTGCATGCACGATTAAAGCTGTAAAGAAGCGATACTTTTGCTACGGGTCCAACGAATGCATGTTCTAAGTTCACAGATGGTCGGTAGAGTTTTTCAACACGTTTCCTTCACACGGTTTCCTCCCGACAATGGTGTTAAGTTTTGTCAAAGACGACGCTAGAACTTTCTGCACAGGTGTGTCTGGCGGTATCATTTAATCATGATGATGCAATACCTCCAGAATGTGTCACACCTTAGCTACTATTACCCTTGGCTTACCGGTAACTACATTGGTGGATGCACCGACGGCACACCTAAAGATATATTTACATCAGAAAGAAAGTTTTTTGCCGGAGCCAATCAGAGAAATATACGTCTTCAGGACTGAAGTTTCTCCGCCCACTTTGACCGTAATACTTCTGATATGTTATAAAAAGGGGACGCTACCGGCCGTGTGCAGGCAGTTCTGGCGGAGAGCAGAGAAGGAACACCTGTTAGTCCGTCGAGTCCATCCGATCCGCCCAAAAAAATCAAGACAACCGTGAGAGGCAAAAAGTCTTCTTTGTGAAGGCCAAGGTGAGAACATTTTACTCCTCTTAATATTTGTAACTATAAATTGTTACCAAATAATAGGGCCAGTTACGGCCCTCTTGTCCTCCTGTGCTGTCTTCGCTCTATCCCCGAATTGTAAAAGAGCAGCTACATACCGGTGCGATCACGGAAAAAATGCCGGTACCCTGACGACAAATATGATGTATGTTTGTTAATATCAATTTTATGCTATGATGAACGTTTTGTCAATATCAATATAATGCTATGTATATTCCTGCCAGATACCGTCACTTGTGATTGTAAATGTTTCGAAGCTAAGGAATACATGTAGGTCGCACTTTTATTTTGAGTCTTTGTCTGTCTCGCCGGGGTTACGACAATGTAGAGGTAGCGCCAACTGCAACGCACATTCAATATATTTTTTTAGTGAACTTCGGCCACAACCAATAGACCACGTCAGTCGAAAAAGTAGCCCCATTCCGCACATCTTACCTACCATTTCTTACTTCGCGCATGTCGCACATCGTTCCTGTGATTTCTCGCCCGCCCTCCGAATAGATCTGGTTGTCTAATTCTCAATCCTCAAACCGTAAATCTGTGAACTTAAGCTAAGGGCACAACCCGCCGTAGGTGCAATTTGTCCGTGCGTTTTTTGGGGAGGTCACGTTCGCCACGTATTTCTGAAAACGTTCAGGCTGTATACTGGCGCGTACGGGGGGCGAATCCGCAGCCCGATGGCACACAAAGTTCTGCCTGCAAGTAAAGTTTTACGGCGTGTCTGCGTGCTCCAAATTCGTCGGGTTCCCTACGAGTTCGTGCGGAGGCGGTACTTACCACTTACGGATCCTGGCTGGGTTCAGTCAGTCACTATCCTTATGCCGAGAGATCCGCATCACATGTGCCGGTAACACGCCGTCGCCATCCGCTAAATGCTACGGTCACAAGTGCGCCGGTGCCCGTCGTAGGCCCTGTCAGACATTGAAGCCGCAAAATTTGTCCAGGCGGACTGCCGGATGCCGTGGGGGTACCTCTCGGCGTGTTAACAATTAGGTCGAGACGACTATTTGTCGCTGGGTCCAGAGTTGATTCGAACTCTGAGTTGATTTTAACTCCGACCGCAGGGTATCCCACGGCGACACCGAGGAATCACGCCCGAAAGTACCAAAAGACAGTCTGTGAACTGCCCAGCAGTGCCACTTTTTCAAATTTTGACCGTAACATTAAATACATAGTATCGTGGATTTTTATGGGACGCAGACGGGGCGAGTAAGTCGTAACCTAGCCTCAATGCCTTACTAAGGGCCTACACGTCGTCGTTTTCCCCTACAATTTATCGCTGATTTCTAAAACTAAAGCACAATCCACTGTATGTGCAAATACGTGCTGTCTACGTGCCAAAACGTGGGTTATCTTTTGGGATCCGTGGTAATTACCGCCTCCGCACGAATTCGTAGGGAATCCGACGGATTTTGGAGCACGCAGACACGCCGTAGAACTTTACGAGCAGGCAAAACTTTGTGTGCCATCGGGCTGCGGATTGGCTCCCCGTACCTGCCAGTACGGGCGACGCGTCTGCCCTGTACAGCCTGACCGTTTGCAGAAATATGTGGCGGACGTGGCCTCCCCGCTCATACAACGTACGGACAGATTGCACGCAAAGGCTGGGTCAGTTTTTACCCTTTAATCTACCTCTGATTTTCTCACTGCACTGGGGACAAGCCAGATCGACTTCGAGCCGCCACACCCGCTTTTTGCAGGTTGCTTTTCGAAAGTCGCTGTTCTTTTTATTGTCTCAATAAAGCAATAAAACCCATTTTTTAAATTTACTTGACCACGACATGATAATTGGGCACCACACGCATACCGCACATCTGACAAGTAATTTCGTCACCGCAGCGGCGCACTAGGCACAACCGACCACGGTCATGGCTCCAGCGGCTTCTTGCCGGCGCCCGCTCTGTCTAGCAATTCGGAATCCTAGTACCGCACATCGTAACGGCAATCTCAATCTCTTCTCATCTTTTCCCATCCTTGATTATCTTTCCCCATTCTCTCTAATCCTTCCCCATCCCTTTTCATCCTTGTTCATCCTTCCCCATCCTTGTTCATCCTTCCCCATCCTTGTTCATCCTTCCCCATCCTTGTTCATCCTTCCCCATCCTTGTTCATCCTTCCCCATCCTTGTTCATCCTTCCCCAACCTTGCTCATCTGTCCCCAACCTTGCTCATCTGTCCCCAACATTGCTCATCCTTCCCCACCCTTGCTCATCCGTCCCCATCTATAGCCAACGATAAGTTAGACCCTGAAATTGAGAGTTAAGAGCTACTGATTTAGAATTATTTACTGACCACAAGAAACGTTGTTTAATCCAGCAGGTTACCTTTAGCGCCGTCTGATATTCTGCCGAGCACGATGAAGACGACCCTGGTGTTTCTTCTTGTTGTCCTGGTCATCTCTGCCGAGATGATGACAACTGAGAGCTGCGGTCCCGGCCGCGGTAATACTGGTGGCGACGGAAAACCAGTACGTGTACGATGTGTTTTCAACTTAAGCGCGTGGTGTATGGGAATGTGTAACTATCGCTTTTGTCTAGAAAAGCAACATTTATGCAAAAATGTAGAATGTTTTCCCTCTAGCATTGTGTCAAGCTACTAGCATACAACACTATACCATTAGGCTCGGCTGAAAGTAGTGTGTGTGAGAGAAAAAAGAATTGGGGCTACGAATGGGGGTATCTGAGTAGACTGAGGTGATGGTCCAGATAGACAGCCCAGATATCGATAGCCAGGCCTGGTACACAGCCCGGAGTTTTTCCGTAAATCCTTTCTGCTATGAGGAAGAAAGAAAAATAACACACCAGCAAAAACAATATGTTTTCTCATTCGGGAAAACATAACCAAAACAGGTTCATTGTTGTACGCGGCCGCGCGGTGAAATCGATCTTCAATCAGTTGCTGAAGAGCCGTTTGCAACAAAAACAAGGATATGGGAAGACGCTATTAAATTGCCTTTCAACATATGCCTAAATGTTTGGGTGCCTTTAAATCAAGAAGTTGATAGAATTCAATGACAATTTTTTTATGGGCGCAAGTTAGGGTTTTGGTAAGAAGAAGTGGGGAAATGGGCTTCGTATTTATCGTTACATTGGAACCCGTCTGCTTGCATATGAAAGTGAATGAATGAATGAATGATCTTTATTTGCATGTTTCTGCCCATGTGGGATAAATGCAGCAATTCAGTTGTGTTACATGGGATACTAAATAAGTAATATTACATGTAGTAATATTACAATTGGATAAACAATACATCTGGAGATATCACTATATCTAACGTTTACATGCCTCTTCCCTTTTTCTTTAAACATGTGTAGAACATGTATGAAACTAGAAAGGCCGACATTTGTTCAGCAAATACAGCATATTTCATATTTCAGCAATTGTATGCAATCTGTGCCCTAAGCGAGTATGGAGTACTGTGGGCACATGGCAAAAGGAGCTTCATACCAAGTTTCGGGTCATTCGGTTTTGATACAAGGGCATAGGAGCCAAAAATATACATTTTTTTGTAAAAAAGAATGGCCAAAAATCCCAAGATAACTAATTTTTAAAGTGATGTATGCAAAAAGTGTTGATGGCGTCCTGTAGGCATCTGCCCAATGCACATCTGGGCCGAATTTCAGGTCATTAGGTTGTAATACCGGGCTCAGGGGCCCAAAATATATATTTTTGGTCTAAAAATGAGAAAAAAACTAAATAAAGTATATTTTAAGACCTATGCTAAAAAAAGTGACAAAAACGCCTGGGGGTATTTGCTATCTCTAACTCCATGGCAAATTTCAGCTCCTTTGGCCCCAAAATGAAAAAGTTGAATCCATTTGAAGATTTGTCAGGAGAAAGAGAAGAAACACGACAAAAGACAATATATTGCAATCCAAACTATGTATGGATTGAAATATAAGGAGAACAATGAACAAGCGGCAGCTTTTGTGACATTCCCATGTAACCCAGGCAGGCGGGTCCGAGAAGAACCAGCCAATTGGTAAACGGGAGGTGGACAACAACCTGGTGGACAACAACCTGCAGCCAACAGGGGAATGATTTATGGAACGGTAAGACAATACACAATTTCCTATGACATGTACCCTAGGAGCCAGCCGTGATCGGGCAGCTAGGACAGTTTATTCGGTGGCCCAAGACAGTCGGGTCCTCTTCTATTAGCGCCCCGGGGATTTAAAGTCCGATAAGGTCCATCTGCCCTTTTCCCGAAAGGGTATAGATAACTCCTCGGAGCGCTAATGTGAGATCGGCGGGCCTTGGGTCCCCGAACAAAACTCGCTAGCTACCCGATCCTGTCTGGCTCCCAGGGTAATGACTTGGGACTTGTTCGTACACGTGTTCTCTGCACGTTGACACAGACAATTTTCCAATGTACACAATCGCTCCCCAAGAAATAATTTGAAAAGATTTCTAGACGGGTGTACGTAAATTAATGTACTTTTAAAGTGTGCATTTGGTCCAGGCTTATTTCAGTGATTGTAGTTTTCTACGTGCGATTAAAAGGCTAAAAAATGTATTAAGTCCTAAAACATCCGAAAGTTAGGAGTACACTAGTACTGCTCATGGTATTTTGTTGCCTTTATGTTTTTGTGCAGGGCAGGCGGGGTGACTATCACGTGCCCTCCGCGTGATCACTGACGGCCGTCAAGAGTACTAGTTCTCTGGCATAGATTTATTTGTAGTCAAGCGTTACGTTGCCAGCTGTGGCTTTGCCGATCTGTAATGAAATGGGTATGTAAGGGTTTGCTTGAGGTGCATAATTTTTCACAAAATCTGTAGGAACAAGGCGAAACGAGTAGAGATTCAACCGTTGCTTTGTCGGTATTATTCTGAAGATGTATGGTATGCTTTTAATACATCAATACTAAAAACGCAACAGTTTGGTACATTTAGCAACTCTACCCTCTTTTAGTATTCAAGAATATGATTAAGTAAGATGCGTTAAGTCGCGGAAAGATATGTCAGGTCACCCCGTGCTATAAGACGGCAAATAAAGGCTTGACACAAACAGTATGAAGTTGTTGTTTTTTGTTGTTGGTGGTGTATAACATCATGTGGGTATTTTCTTGTACATAACTGAAGCACTTATCTTTTTCTGGTTTTAGATAAAACTGGCGTTTCTTGTAATAATTTCCAGTGATCACCATACATTCATAGTTGTGTCAAAGGGAGTGAACAGGTAGTGGTAACAGCTGTTAGTGCGAATTTTTGTGTTTGTGAAAACAAACTGACAACAAGATAACTATATGTCATAATTCATGACTCAACACACGAAGTAAGGGTATCGGCTATCTTCCCCACTGTTACAAACTTACACATCTTTGTACTCCGGTTGGGCATAGTGGTGAATGTCGCATGTGTTGAGTACTGATATGGAAAGAGAATTGTCCGTCTACCTGAACTTCTGTCTGCGCCTTTCCTCTTCTTTAATGGTGTTTTTTGGTGCCCTTTGTGCAGCACTCTTGTCGTATGGGCCCTTGATATTCTAAAGTTAGATTTTTTCAAAAAATACTAGAATGAATTCTGCCGTGGTCATCCATGGATGATTACACAAGCTGGCTAGAAAATTTCCGTCCCACTGTATGTATTGCATACATATCTTTAAAGAAGCTTCAAGTCGCATTCAAGTTTCACTCGGCCAGCATCAAGGAGGCCTGCTGAAGGTTCCATTCCTCATACCTACTGATCCCATTCGTACAATTCCATGTCTTTCCATAATCTCCAGGCAGATCCTACCGTAGCATAAGATAGTATCAAATCTTGCAGAGGAGTGGCTTCCGGTAGCGAAATGCACTCCTAGGCCGGCTTCACTCTTCTGCCAGCTTTTGATACTATCTTATGCTACCTTAGGATCTTCTTGGAGATTAGTACTTCCATAAAACGAAAGAGTCTTGTCTTTAACATGGGAAGCGGTGAATAGTTTAAACAAGGGCTATGACAGAAGCGTACTGAATGTTGCAAAAGCTAGCACTGAGAATGTGCCAGTTCCTTACATCTGCTTGGAGAAAATCACATAAAAACACATCGGAGAGATGACGCACATGTATGGTCGGGTCATGACCGGTTGGACCGGAACCGACATTACCTCCATACCGGGACAAATATTGGGACAAAGAGATATCAATTTGAAAGTAAACCTGTCTGCAAAGCATGCACCACTTAGTGAGCCTTGTGACGTACATTAGGAATTGACCATGTTGAATATTTTAAAAGATACCCTAAGATTGTACGGATAGAAGAATAATGTATACAAGATGGTTGATGGAAAAGGACACAAAAACAAATAGTCGACCTGGCAAAACTTATGGGAGATTTACAATGAGTCTGCCTCCTTCAACACCTAAAAGATGCTGGGTTAGTGCATGAAGGTCGTTCTAAAACAACTGGGCCTGGGACAGCGATTTTTGGGTTAGGCTGTGGGCATGTCATCATATATATATTCTGGGCCAAATTTAACTTTTAAATTTAAAAAAAACTAAAAAAAAAAGTGTCTTTCTCTCCTAAACCATCACCGTTGTTCACATACTATGAACACCTTTGGTAAATATTACCAGGCTTGCCATTATCATTAGTGCACTCGTACACAGTTACCGTGCATTTCTTCATAAAAAAAATTATTTGATTTGCTTTATTTAGATTATTGGGACAGACGACGACAATGTGGCACTACACTCAAGTAAGTAGCTTATACTAAGAGTTTTGTATCTGACATACAAAGTACATACAGAAGGTGAAGGTACTAGTAGTCTTTTATCAAAGTCAGGTACCCAGTGAGGACGGTCGTGTGAAGTGCTTTTCCCAAGGGCACATCGTAGGTGGCACGGCGAGTATCGAACTCAGGACCTCTAGGTTCCGAGCGCAACTCTCTACCAGTTACGGAACACACAATTTCTTTTTATATGCACACATTCATGGCTAATGTCAACAAGATGTGGCGTATCAGGCTTGCATTGACGCGTATATAAGGCAGAGTCACCTGGCGAGGGTACAGTGTAGAAGGTGCTCTCCTTGAGTCTAAACCGTCCGACATGGCCGCTTGCAGCAGCGTTAACGTTGTGTACGTCCTACGTATACTGGCTCTTTTTGCAGCCTTAGATGAAACTTTTGCCGCGGACTCGCTAGGTATGTGATATTTTCTGACATTTTCGTTCACTTAATCATCTAGTTGTTCAAGGTTGATTAGATATTTGTAAGTCTCCCTTAGGTTTAGTAATCATACATTCAGTAAGCGAAAAGATTGAGCCAGCGGTTATACTCTGTCACATTTTGCGAAAATCGATCGGACGACGATTCTGCGGCAACCACCCAAGCCTCGCTTATGATAATAACTTTATTGCACAACAATTGTACAAGGTACAAAGTATGGCTTATATGTGGCAGGGACGGTTTTCAGGTGAAAAATACGCGCAACCCTCTATCGATCTTAGATATGGCCGATATTCCATCGATACGCCCGTAGATCGTGGATAATGGTATGACAGGGGTATTGCGAGGAAGGATGGTACCCTGGCTAATCTAGCCTGGCCTAATATCCATCATATTCTGGCTGAAGTTCGCTCCACCTATCGCCTCCCTTGCAGAATGTTCTGTGAGGAAGTTGCCAGAGAACAGAATGAGATCAGAGCAGATAAGCCGAGCTAGAATGGGATGGACACCAGGCTTTTTGGTATTTGAAGTACGAATTGTAACCGGTGCAATGGCCGATTGCCGGGTAGAGTGTTCGCATTGCAGAAGGTGGATTGTGAGTTCGATTCCCGACCGAGTCATACCAAATACTTTAAAATGGCAAATGCTGCTTTCTATGCTTAGCAATCAGCATCTGGAAAGGAGCATAACTTTAGTAGTAGACCGCACACCACTACCGGTGGACTAGACCAACACTGTAGTGATTGTACAACCGTTGGCGTTGCTTGGTCCAGGGCTACTGAAACGGAGATTGGCGCCACCCTATGCACCATTTTGGGTGGGGAGGACTTTAACTTTTTCAAATTTTCCAACCCCAAAAGATAAAGGAATTGATTGTATTAAATTATCTTGAAACAAGACCGACGTCGTAGGAATATTAGGAATTGTGGGAGTGTGCACCTGTCAATTCCGTGACATGTTCGGGTTATGTCGTCAGGTCGGTCACTCGGCCTTTATCAGGAGTTCGACCTACTTCTGACGTCATGTCCTTGTTTATACCGTTGGCGGGAAAATGTCAAGCTGACACGGATATTAATAGAATTGTTAGATATCGCAAAGGCAAGCAAACAATGTTTTGCAACGATGCGTCATGTGGAAGAGGGCAGTCAAAAGGGATGTGTCAGAAATGGGTGCGGCTCTAAAGATGTCTAGAAACAGACTACAGATGGCAGTGAAAAATAATGTTAGTTCGTCTGAGCACTCGATGATGTGCGGCGATGATGATGATGATGAAAATTGTTCAGCTAAGGTTTGACTGTACTCTCCTCCCTGTCCTGCTCGTACCCAGAGAGCCGTCGCGCCAACCCTGACCAAGTCTCCATCTCCGGGTTCTCGTCCGGCGGCTCCTTCGCCGTGCAGTACCACGTCGCCCACTCCCAGAGCATCATGGGAGCTGGCGTGCTGGCGGGAGGTATGCTGACGTGATGTTCTTGTTTGTCATAACAGATAAGATCTGTCTGTGTTTGTACTGTGTATGTGGCACTGTTGATATATTAGTTAGTAACTTGAGTGCAGTGCCACATTGTCCTTTCTATCCCAAAACAAAAATAGAAAAACAGATAAGATCCATAACCTTGATTATCACGAGGTCATTCATAGCTGGTCTCCTGAAATAGAACTTTTTTTATCCACCTGTGGAACCAACAATACCCCTGCATATTTTTCCCTCCTCATTTCTTAATCTTTTTCACATTAGAACTCATTGCTATCTGACACAAGCTAAATACTTCCACTCTATTACTTACTCGGCGCCCATGTAAACTGTATTTTCGAAGCACAAACGTGAAGCTAGTCGTCTCATTTGAAATGTGAAATGTAACGTTATGCGTGGTGCTCTGTTTAAACGTGGCGTGTTTAGTTCATTTCCGTCGTTGTATGCCAACTTCCGAAACGTGGATTTTTTTTATAAACCTAAGCCTAGTTACAACTGCCTTTTGTAAAACCCAGGTGCATATGGTCTTTGTAGTTTCATAGTTGTACTTAGAATGCACGACGATATGCCAGTGGCAGTAGTCCTCGGTGACGTCCCTTTTCTCCGTGATCGTCCAGCACCTTACCACAGCAGCGGTTCCATCCTGTTCAACATCCCCGGTCTGCAGCAGGACACGCAGACCTTCTACCAGGCCAACCTGGTGGACAACCCGTCCAACATGGCTGCCGACAGGGTCTATCTGTTCCACGGCTCCAGCGACATCATGGTGCCAGAGTGTGCGCAGCCTTTATCTTTTTCGTTGTCAAGTTCTTTTTTCTAAATCTTATTACAAATTCCACTTTAAATTTACTAGGAAAACTTTACAGACCATGCAACTTATCTAGACTTAATCTGTACTATCGAAAATAAGTAAGATGTCTGATAGGCATCGAGCTGTCAGCATGTACACATTAACTGGTTGTGTAAAAGAAAACTCTACTATCCAATCTTAAATCTGTGCTAGTACCCAAAGACGTGGCATCTCACAGTATACAAGAACAATTGAGCGTTTTTTTAGTACAACATCAGGCTATTCCAGAAGCATGATGCTTTTCCCTATTTGTCTGATTACATACGTGAAAGAAACGAAATATTAGGATGTCTTGTTACAGATGCCATGACTTCGCTGAGAGAATACTACAAAGGATTTGTTGACAACAACAACATTAAGGAAGTGCTTGACGTGCCTGCATTTCACGGATTTGTGAGTTGATGCAACTTTAACATATACAAATAATCGAGTGGGTAAGACGGTCTTTAAAAGTACAGTTTTCATCACAGATTAACGTCAGGAAATATCTTCATGACCCGCTTCTGAATTTTTTTTT
>NC_049982.1:7607804-7613529 GCF_000003815.2 Branchiostoma floridae
TGTTCCATTTCTACGATTTTTCCAGCGATCCGGATTCTGGTAGAGACTAACAATTGATTGCCAATTGACATAAGTCACCGAAGCCGTTTCTCTCTTCAGTAAAAAAATATATTCTCTCATTTTCACCTTTGATTGTAACTGTCTTTTTTATACGTCAACTAGCCCACGGCGGACTATGGTGGTGAGTGCGGACATCTTGCTGGACCACTGTTCCTGAACAACTGTGGTTACAACGCTGCGTATGAAGTCCTAAACCATATCTACGGAGGACACCGTCCTCTGACGGTCAGCATTATACATACACGCTAATTAGTCTGTGTAACACAAATTCTGCTGTCCGGGGCTGTATCTGGCCCCTTCCTGCGGACACAGGCAGATGTTTGGCGGGCTGCTATAAGCGAGATTTAATCAGGCTACACACTAATGCGCTTTCAGTAACTACTGATCCATCCCGAGTCAGGACAATCTAATTACAACAGTGGTTGCTGAGCATGTATTTGTTCGTGAGAGCAACAGTGTTTTGTCGCTGTTGTCAGGCGCATCAGAAAGCGGTTTTAAACAAACCATTGGACTATTTTGAGAATAAATCTTACCAGTAGTGATGCATACAAAATGTAGTTGCATGTACAAACTGCTTTTCATCGATAAATGCATTAAATAACTTATTGACAACTTTTTATCTAGTCACTCAGATTTTTTTTTAAGTTGAGACAACGTCTTAGCAAATGAAGAACTTTGTAAAGCGCAACTTTTTTTTTCAACAGAAACCCGACCCTTTCAGTCACGTGGCGTCCCATGGAGAGGTATGCCTGCTTTCTAGGCTTATCAGCAAGGAAGAAAAAATGTCGGTTGCACTGTACAATCTTTCTCTCCTTTCGTTATGTATAATTTTTACCGACCGTATACCACCTGATCTTTAAAAAAAGGACAAGCATATATATTTTTCAAACCATCCTTGGCTCTCACTATTATTATTCATGATGCTTTGTAGCCTTATTTTGTAACATGACGATGTCAATAGCACATATGCATGTACATGCTGGTTGGTTAAACTGAATCTGGCCGTGTAAGGCCTACAATTCTTTATGCGCATAATATCTTTGTCCAGCGCATAATATGTCATAACTATTTGATCGTGGTTACATATACAGAATCAAATAGCTGGTAACTTACAGATGTAACCTTTCCCCATGGCGGGTAAAGCTTACGACACAGTCACGTGAATGTAAACACTAATCAGATCCAACACGCTCATACATGTGTGATCCCCCATCAGTTCAAGGCGTTTGATCAGAGCGAGTTCACGACGTGGCTCTTTACTCTGGATCACGGGTTCGACAGCCTGGGGTACGTGTACATCCCGTCCGGCTGTGCCAGCAGTACATCGGGTAAGAACCTTAATGTTAGACAATCGTCTCAAAGAAATATAATAGCGAAACTGACAGTAATTTGTCCTCGCCTTTTCCATCTTTTGGCTGGTGTTGTGGGTTTCCATTTAATGAAATGCCATGGGTACCTAAAGCAAAGACTTATATAACGTCAGTGTCATTGGTCAGGCTACATTCCATGTGAGCAAAAAACTGCACGCCATTTTATCACAGAAGGTATTCAGGATAATACGCAATACTCTAGCATGCATATTCAGGCCCTTTGGAGGGAATTTTCGAGAATACAGTTATACCAGCAAGGATATCAGCGATGATACAGAAACTGTTGTGTTTCAGACTGTAAGTTGCACGTCCACTTCCACGGGTGCTTCATGGGAAGGTACGTATAACACTTTTCTCTCTTCGCAACCATTTCAAATACGTAACGATGGAAGAGTACACTTTTATCTGTTGGGACAATTCTATACCAAAGTCGAAGATTTAGTGTGCCACAATTGGAGAAACTTTATGGCATACCTCATGTATATTCAATAATTTCATGGTCATATTCAATTATTTATGGTGAAAATCTTTATACCTTTGTATATTTGAATTTTGGTCATTTAAGAAGTGGGCTGGTATTGGCCTTTAAGTACACTTGCGCCTCCTAGCAGATTCCATGTGAATTGCCGCTCAACCTAAAGAGCATCTTGAGTGCCTTTAAATCCTGTTACTTGGAACTCATGACAATGAAAATGACAGTCACAATGTCGACAACGATCTTTATTACATATCCATGCCCGGCATGGACTAAATTCACCCAGTTAAATAACTTATAATAGAAGTGTAGAAAAAAAAGTTACATTCTATCCAAAACTAAAGGGTCTCTTCCCTCTTCTTGAAACATGAAGAAATTTACATAGTTTTTCCATTTCACTGTAGTCTTAAGATATGCGCATATATCTAAAAGCATACAGTACATATTTCTACAAGCACACAGGGATACACAAACCTGAAGCAGTCACCAAATTTTATTCCCTGCAGCTCATTCGTGGGTGACGAGTTTGCGCGGAAGAGCGGGTACAACGAGGTGGGGGAGCTGAATGACGTCATCATCCTGTACCCGCAGATCAAGGGCGGCCTTCTCGCCGTGGACGTCTCTGGGTGCTGGGATTGGTTCGTCACAGTTTTATCGTATGACTGGCACTTTTCTTTTTGCCAACATATTATGTTAACTAGGTCATGACCCTTGACCTCCGGATCTATCTATTTAACCGTTACTAAAACTATCTGAAGTATCTGTATTTATACAGCCGGTATAACCGCCCTTCTGCGTAACACACCAGCTTCTGTATCTGTATCTATATAGCCGGTATAACCGCCCTTCTGCGTAACACACCAGATTCGCAGGCACGCGGTGTGGAAGCAGCTGGTTTTATCACACTGAACAACCTGTCACACCTAACCGTTGCCCATCTATCTTTCTTCATTCTTTCAAACTATCCAGCGAAGATGCCTCTACTGTGCTTGGTGAAGTAATTAAAATAACTTTAACTTGGCATTTTCGTCACGTAAAACGTATTCTCTTCCTACATTGATGTGACGGATGTGACCGTGGCTCTCATAGTCACCCGGCATAGCTGGGAAAATCAGACCAATTGTGCAGATTTGTTACAGATGTAGTTGAACGAATTCCACACAAAATCCAGATATGGATCGAGAGGTAACAGTATCACGAGTTCTGACGTGAAGAGTCATTTAGAGCCCTGTACGAATGCATTTTGAATATACAAGAATTTTATTACTGTGTATATCAATGAATTATTGAAATGTATTGTTTGTTGTCTTTCTCTAGGATGGCGTATACCAACGAGAACTATGGTAAGTGAAGAAAGCTTCGTGATTCAATTCTGCATTTCTTGAATTCGTGATACGTTACGCGTTTTCAACATTGACGTATTAAACTGTTGTATATTTTTTTCAGCATTCAAAAGTGGCGTCCAGATCACCGCCATTCACCGCATGATACAGCGCCTCCTAGAGTAGCCGCGATGTACTGCAGAATCGAATATGAGCGAACGCGATGAGGTCACGGTGACGCAGTGGTAGGCAAAAAGCAGGTGTTTGGCAAACGATTGATTTACATATTAACCGGTAATTTGATCTGCTAATTATAATTTAAATGTCCATTTTTAATCCAATCTACTGACGTCCTGGTAGGCACCAACCGCCGAATACCCCGGATATAAACAACAACAGCGATCGCTCGTATAGACTCGGCTTCGATACTGTCGTCAAAACTTTGAAAGAAGATGTATGGACAATGATTAAACGACGCTTAGCTCTTTTACAATTATTCATACTATTAATTCTATTTTTTCTTCATTGCAACATTCATCATGTATTTCATAGCATTACTATTTGATTATCGTTATGGTGTATTGTTTATATTATCCCATGTATCAATTTGCTTTATTACCTATCATTCATAATCAAATTTGTTTAGTTTAATGGAAGAGGGGTTAGTTTAAGCCACGCGTGCTTTCCCCTTCCCTTTGCGCTTGTTTTATTCTTTTATATTGTGTTTTGTTTAATGTAATTTTTCTTGTGCCAATCAATAAACAAACAAACAAACTATTTATCTTTGTCTGTGTGTGAAATTTGTGCATATTTCTAAAGTTTTATAAGAATTGATGTCTGGAAAAAGGTCACATATGACCTATCGCGACCCAGACCCTTCTATCTATCTATTTATCTATAAATCTTCAGTTGTCAACAACTGATTTCCAAGGAACCCTGCAACAAATCAATCAACATATTGCCTCTTCCTGTACGTTAACGTTTTGTCACTGACGTCTGGATTTGATATCACATCCGTTTGACATAACACGTACGTCACATTTGTTGGATAACTTTCGTCCTGTCAATCATCGATCGTACATTTCTACTGGCACGCGGAGTGTCACGCACCTCTACAGGGCAGGACGTTTACTCGCACTGTGAAAGGGTGCAATCTTTGTTCGTGCACAATGTTGACGTTTGTACTTCTGTTGGCGACCTCTGGTGCCCTGGTGGCCGGGGAATCCTTGGGTAAATCATGGTTTTGTATTTTTCTGTAAAGGTATTAATGATAACGTAATACATGACTACATGAACTTTATTGCTCGACATTTGTACATGCTACAAAGTATGGCAACGACTGTTACACAAAGTACAAAATAGGTGTATAGAATAAGACATAACAAGAAGGGCTAACACAAGTCTTTGATATAGTGTTACAATAGAGTTGGGCTAATCATGAGTTTCATTACTCTTTCTAATTGTAAAGCAGTCTTTGATATATTTGCCTATCTTTGCATTATGGGAGTTGTGGCATCTAAAGATATATACAAATCTGTCTGTAGCATCGAGTCTCTTGAAATTTGCTGCACTGGATTCGAGAAATGTGAATAGCTCATTACGTAAAATAACGTATCTAGAAGAATATTAGTCATATGGAGATTTTCTAAGACTTCAATGACCATATGGTAATAAGTTTAGTTTCGTCGGGGCTGGCAAACATTGCGATGTCATCACAAGCGTGTATATACTTACTTACATATATTTAGATGCTACATTCCTTACAACATTTCAAACGTATCGATGACTTGTCATTTAAGTATAAACTTAGTCTTTCATGTACTTTTTGCCAATATTTGTAGTACAAATTTTGTACTGAAAAAAAACTGTATATATGTAACTGAACTGCGAGTGTAAATATTTTTCAATTGTCCATGGGAAAGAAGCCGTATGTTGAGTCATGGGACAAAAGCAAACACAGCGGACTCCAGATAAATGTGACAACGGAGCATGTTAACGTTTTTGCTGAAAGGTCGAATCCCCAAAAAATAACCATAGGCATCTGCATACATTTAACTTTTAATCCGGCCTGTATCGTTGGTGTGTCTATGTCTACGTTACTATCCTCATGATCCTAATTTGGGCATTGCTTGCGTGTTCAATTAATCAATAGGACGACACAGAGCGGACCCTGACCAGGTTTCCGTTTCCGGTTTGTCATCCGGGGCCTGCTTCGCTGTGCAGTTTCATGTCTCCCACTCCAAGAGCATCATGGGAGCTGCCATTTTTGCCGGAGGTTTGTTTGTTTGTTGTTTGACTGTGAAATTAAATGAAAAATTATTCTCCTTACAGACTATTTGCTTCATCAAACACGGTACTGACACATCCTTGAATGCCTTAACTTAAGACCACCACACCCTCACACTCAGGGTTGACATCGCGGCAAAGCCTAACGATATCACCCCTGACAATTCAGCCAGGGAAATTGGGTATTTGGGGCGTGGCTTCTAACCAACTGT
>NC_049982.1:7613629-7708126 GCF_000003815.2 Branchiostoma floridae
CCTCCGTATGTAGAAGCAAGATAACAGTACCGGCGTAACGTTCTTTCAGCGTCCAGACGTCTTTATCAGGTACCAAATTTAACATTTGTCGGTTCTGTGGGTATAGGGTAACCACGGCATCACCGTATACATGTACCGACCTAGCATACGAAAAAAAAAAACATTACCATCACGCAAAGATAAACAGATCTTTGTACACGCCGCGCCGTACGCTGTTTGTTCGAAACTTGCAATCCGGTCGCTGATTGGCCCGCGACAAATCAGGCAATCTCATTAATATTCATAAGCAGGGCGCCCCAAATACCCAAATGCCCTGGCTGAATTGTCAGGGGTGATATCGTTAGGCTTTGCCGCGATGTGAACCCTGAGTGTGAGGGTGGAACACCAATAAAGTCTCAGAAACCGAGGGGGGGGGGGATAGAAATATGTCAAAGCTATGATTTACTAAAAATGCAAATAAACGGCAAATGAAATGCATATACGGGTAATTTTGACTGCCATGGATTGACTGACATGGGATCAAGTTAAGGTTACGTGGGGTAATATGTATTATAGTCTGACTCTAACATTCCTCTGAACATAGATGGCTTACGTAGCAAGGATGCAATGAAATCTTATTCGTTTACGTATGAAATCGACAGCTATACTCAGCTATTAGCAACCTTTTAATAAGTGTGCCATCTAGTTAATGTAACTTTGTGAAGTAAAGTACCTGAAAGATAGCTACGTGACCTTGTATGAATGAAATTTGAATGTATTCAGTGAAATTGTTATGTATGATGTTACTAATGAACGCATTCAGCAAAACTGCACACCTGTCAATGATCTATCATAGACGTACCTCTTTACAAGATAGACTATGTACATTTTCCAATGACAAACATTAAAGACGAAATGCACTTCTTACTAGACTGCGTATTGTATAAAAACGATCGTCAATCTATGTTCAAATCAATTTGTTTAATCAATCGAGCTCCTTCATGCAGAGTATTTATCCTCTACCAGGCAGAGTATAAATACTCTTTCAGGCAGAGGGACCATTCTCCTTCATGCAGAGTATTCATCCTCTATCAGGCAGAGTATAGATACTCTTTTAGGCAGAGTATAAATACTCTTTCAAGCAGAGTATAGATACTCTTTCGAAAGATTTAAGACCATATCAAAGCAGGGTTAATGTTTGTGTAAGGATTATCAAAGATTGTTATTATAAAATGACTGACTTCCCCTCAGCCCCGTACCTTTCCTACGGTAACACGCTGATTGACGTGTCCGTGTTGGAGACCAGCACCAACGCCGCCGCCATCACCTTCAACATAGACGGTACCACTAACATGCGGGGGGACAAGGTCTACCTCTTCACCGGTTCAAACGACGTGGCCGTACCACCAGGTTGGTTTGGTCTGGTTTGGTTTGGTTTAGTACATTATTTAGACAGACAATGCAATACATGGCAAACCCAGGCAGCCTGGCTGATACTGGGTGCCAACACATACATACATTTACACTTCTCATTCAGCACACATAATTAACTCAACTGCTTAACGTATGTATATACTTCAAATGAAAAAAAGATTAAGCCTAAATACAAAACTTCTTGAGTAGAGCCAGTTTACTTGATATATAGGATTTGAACTTGGGAGGTCAGAGGTCTAGTCCATGTACCGGTAACTATTAAGTAACAGATTGGAAGCTACAGTATTATGGGTATAGCTGGTTTGGTTAGGTTTGGATCGGATGTCCATTACTGACTGATACATCACTGCTCTTCCTATTGTGACGTTCTCCGAACCGTACATGAGAAAACAGCAATTAATGTAAGACAACTTGTAACTAGTTTCTGAAGAAAGAAATACTCTGTTGACGGAAGTTACCATCCAGTCACAGAGAAGCATATGAATCACGCAACGGATTACTTACTTACAGTACTTACCACCGTCCCATGTGTCTCTCGATAGCGACCATGCGCCAGACCTGGGAGTACTACAAGGCGTACGTCGAGAACAACAACATCCAGTTCGTCACCAACCTACCTGCCGCTCACGGCATGGTCAGTGTCGCCAACATAGTCTCTTTTTAATGTTTTACTCCCATGACCAGCTGCAGGTTTCTCAACACAACGTTTTTTAAATATTCATTATCAAATCAATTCACGTTGGTTACGATATTAATGATGTAAAGCCTGGTCGGCAGAAGACGAATTACCTGACCTATATATACAGAACCTGCTGGGGGACGCGGAGGGTAACATGAGCCATGCTGCTATTGCTGCACTGGCTGCGGACAGACTGACGTGGGCAAGACTTGTCATCGACTGCACAGCAGCCGACCGATGATGATGATGTAAGGTCTTAAAAATCAATTCAGCCAGCTGGCTGCCATTGTTGGATTTTGATTCCTTATCATCTTTCATGTTTGAATCTCCAGCCCACTGCGGATTATGGCGCACAGTGTGATCAGGTCGACCAACCGAACTACCTGAACAACTGTGACTACAACGGTGCGTACCACGCGCTCAACCACATCTACGGCTCCACCCAGGCTCTCGTGGTAAGAGATGAATAAGCGCTTTCACACAGTTCACCACGCATGTGCGGGTGACAGGAACTCTGGGTAATATGTCAAAGGTGAAGGCCTAATTGATGTAAACATTCCGCCATTTTTCATGCGCCATTACGGGGATCCGCCAGTCAATCCGCTATGCAAATGAATATAGTTCAGGGTCTAAAACTTCTAGATTTTTTTCCTGGTCAAATGGGTAGAAATCCTGGCTTTTGAGGTGGGTGTGACAGGGGAGGGTTTCTACTTTCTGATTAGGGCCAAAAAGCTGAGTTTTTGTGGTTGTTAGGGGGTATAAAGTTGGGACTTTTTTGTCCTAGCACATGGCCTCCTCACTGGGTTGTGGTGCGGTTTTGAGGTCAAGGGTCAATTTTTCAGTTTCCCGGAAGTCCGTGCCGTTAGATTCATGGCGAAATGTGTTTTTTTGGATAGCTGAGATGTCGGGCTTTCATATGTTGTTCATATATCAGAGTATGTTTGTGTGCCAGTAACGTCAGAAAGTTGAGTTATTAACAGCTTTCTCCTCTTTTTGGCATCGGAACCTATTGTTAAGAGACCTTAAGAGGCTGTATATTGAATCACTGGCGAATGCGTTCCGTTGTCATGCAAATCTTAACAATGGTCCATACAAGACGGCTCTTACGGGCCTCGACCTTTGACATATTATCCAGGATTCCTTTCGCTCACACATGTGTAACGAACTCTGTGATAGAGCTTATTCCCAAACATGGTGGTTGCGTACACATAATGATCTCACTATCGTGCCCTAGCGACATACAGCAAAACGACAGCCTTTGTTACTCTGTTGTCACCGAAAACAGTTGATTACAGTAACGGTTCATTTGTTAGCTTCATGTATGATATGTAGGCTATCAGTGCATGATTCCACACGTAGTGCCTTTTGGTAATTGCAGCTTCTCAGTATAGAAATTACTTCAATGCTGTATGGTTCTTCTTTTAACATGTGCATATTTTTTCTCCCTTCTGATTGTAGAAACCTGATCCTTACAGTGACGTTGCTAACCGAGGACAGGTAAAGACTCGCCTGATTTTTCAGGAATATTTGTTTTTGACGGAAAGAGATACAGACAAAAATATTGAGCCTCGCACCAATACCAATACCAGGTACCCAGTAGAAGTCTAAAAAAACTGGAAGTTTATAATAATCGTTACAAGTTGACTCTAAGTATCATAAGACCCGACTCTCAAAGTCTTCAACTGTGGCCTTAACGTGCTAAACGTATCTCGGCACCGTATGCAGTTCAGGACGTTCGACCAGGGGGAGTTCTTCTACTTCACGTCCCCGTCCACCTACAGCATGGATGACCAGGGCTTCGTGTACATCCCGTCAGGCTGTGCGGGCAGATACTCTGGTCGGTCATAGGTTCACTGTCATTGACACATGCATGTTCTATATGTCTCTACGGCATTTGTTATTGTTATTTTTATCTTTATTGTTATTGTTATTGGGTGGGCTGACTGCTCTCTCTTCGCAGCCAGAGGCTTAATTGTGAGGAGCTTATAATAGGCGGGGCTAAATTGCATGCATTTGGCCACGTTCACGTTCAGTCAAACTCGTACTATTGGCAATTGTCTGCATAAGGACATCCTGGCAATTTTGTCACATGTAAAATTTTCCCTAATTAACCCAAGTAGTATGAATGTTGTTGATGGTGTAGGGCCTTATAGTTCGGACTTTCTCTTACCCTGAAGCATTCGCCTCCGTAAATCTTTCTACATGTTATTCTTGGCTATATGTTGATTCGGAACACTTCCAAACAAAGTTACAGTTGTACTTTCTACAGATTGCAAGCTGCATATTCATCTTCACGGCTGCAAACAGGGCAAGTACGTACATGCATATTCTATTCAGAAACAATCAAAACTTAGCACGGAAGGCACAGAGAGAGGGGGAGGGAAGAAATATACCTAAAAATCACCTAAGACTAGTGCCAATGGAATTGGTAACGCGGATGTGGTGCTGGTAAACATTGTGGTGCAGCAGGGAATATTATCCATACTGTGGCAACAACTGTGAAGGCAATGGTACAGGCTGGTCAAGACCTGTGTCGAGAATGAGTTCCTGTATTCCTTAATGTTTCCCACTCAGGTCGTACGTCGGTGACTACTACGCCCGCCATGCTGGGTTTAACGAGGTGGGAGAACTGAACAACATCATCATCCTCTACCCACAAGTCACTTCGTCGGTCGTTCCGGTCAACCCCTTGGGATGCTGGGATTGGTACGTACACCGGGCTTTCGGTGTGGATGAGAGGTCAACATCATGGTTCTTTTAATTGGTCTGCAACATTTATCATTGAATATTTTCTGAGTTGCATATATACATCTTCCATTAATGTCAACATCTTTCTTGCAGGTGGGGATACACTGGAGGCTATTTCGGTGAGCTTAGAATTCTCGTCCATCAAGAATCAACCTTTGCCTGTCCCTCTTTAATAGCTGGAGTCCTGTTGTATTTATGGAAAGTTGCCGTTGTGTTTTTACGCTTTGTTGAGGATATAAGTCAATGAACAAAGATTGAAAACACCGTTGGCCTTTTTTTTTCAATTTTCAGCCACGAGAAACGGCTTCCAGATCACCGCCGTTCACCGGATGATGGAGCGTCTCCTGGACTAAACAGCCGCCATTTTGATGATGTCATATCCGGTATTACATCTATTAGGCATGCTCTCCGCCGGTTCACTCAAATTTCTCAAAGTACAGTCCATAAAGACTGCCTACTTGCTACTCTTGTTATCATGTCTTTATTTTGTGGCACTGCTTTGATTTCAAGTACACCTTCCCATCTCTGGTGACATGATATATACCCAAACGGGACAAAAAGTGGATTTCACCGATAGCGATGAATGACAGGTAAATCCAGACTAACTCAGGGTGTTGACTAACTAAGTAGTGGTGGTTGTTATAAACAACCGATTCCAGACTTCTCTGGCATTTATCGCTATCAGTTAATCTCACTTTCAATGCAGTTACACTCATAGAAGATCCTCACGGTGAAAACATGATGATCAACTTATATAATGCTGATACTTATACATAATGTAAGATGCTTTGATAATTTGCATCATAGCAAAGTCACACTCATTTCCTTTCGATAGAAAAAATCCTAGATTTAAACCGAGTTTACCAAGCTCAACTTCTTTGCAAGCCAGCTCACATGTAATGATAAGCTGAGCCATCTTAGTTTTGCCTGACCTACCACGAGAAGCCGATCTAGAATGATCCGCATTAAGGCTTAGGTCACATTTCCACAAAGGGGCCCGGCCGGGCAGCTTTCGGGAACGATAAGTATGGTATACAAGACAACAACAACACAAAATGGAGCGAAAATGATTCAACAGCATGCATTGTGCATATTTATTGGCATAAACTTGAATTTTTCGTTTCCGCAAACAGCCCGGCCGGGCCCCGGGTGGGAAATGTGACGTAGGCCTTATATGTTATATTACGCCCCACTATACAACTGGCTCATACCATCGAAGCAATCCACTTTTGCAGTTCTGTTTAATAGTCCTGCAAGCCGTTGTTTATGCCCCAGGGGGTTGTATGTTAAACTAAATTATAAGATAAAATAAGCACGACTTTTGCAAATAACTACTTACAGTACAGAAATAATGACGAAGTTACATAACATTCAACTTTATTATGTACCTATTGTGAGTATTGATCAACAGTTCAAACATATTAACACAGTGTTTCTATCATTCAAACTTATACATAAATATTGAAACATATTATTTCATATAGTGATTCTTTCGTATTCAAAACAAGGTTCCATAACATTAGACAAAGTGGTCGACATACCATTTGCACGTGGAAAAGTCTATAGTTGAATCTAAATTGGTAGAAATAGAGGTAAACAAAGTTCTGCATAAGCGGGTCCATGATTACAACTGCGCATGAGAGAGGTTGAAGATGAAGGCCCCTAGCCTTGCCTCGACCGTGTCCAACACGTCGGTAGAACGTACTGCGCCTGCGCGATCACTGCGCGATCACTGTTTTTTTAACGTTGCATTGAAATCCCACTTGTTGCAAAGTATATTTTAGAGACATGGTTTCATGTAAAATGTACACGAAGTTTTACCCTTATATACGCACACACTTTCTTAAATGCGGACCTTTAGTAAACCGGGAGATTAGCATGTCTATACTTTTCGCGCAGGCGCAGTACGTTCCGGTGACGTGCTACCGTGTCCAGACGAGATCTGTTCCTGTCGCCGGGACCTTTACCTCTAACATGCCAAACGCAACGTAAGGCATCATACTTTGCATACACAGTTGAAACCACGAGCTTGATGTTTGTATTTGTTGTGGATGAAAAAAACAGAACAATGGACGAACCCAAAATCAATTTAATCAATTATCATGCTGCACTGGTTCGACATGTTAAGTACTGTAGCTTTGCTTTCTTTCTCCCACATTTTGTGCATAGTATTTTTATTCCCCCCACCCCTATGCAAACGGTACTGTCATTTTCAGATGCTTAAAAAATATCACAGAGGTACAAAACGAGATGTTTTTACACGTTTCCACAATTGAAGTGATATATACACAACAATTCTAATGACGCTACACGCAATTTTCAAACTACAACAAAAACACATGGAAAATCCTTCAGTGCGTTGCCGATTTCAGCGGTATGCGGCTTAAGTATAATACAAGGTAAGTGCTATGTTACTTGGCAACGTTACATGTTATCGTCTTTGTTTCATAAGGATATGATCATGAATAAGGAGTAATATTTGTCTGTCTTCTGACATTGTAGCGCAAAATTCACAAACGAACAAATGTGAATGAAATATAGATGGCCTCCTTCGGTCAATATTGACCATGGTAAAATCCTAACAGCCCACAGCGTCGACTGTGGCTTAAGTATGAATGAAGTTTTTTCTTTAAAATTTGCTGGGAAATTCTCTTATGTGGCGCTGAAACGTCCTGATATTTACAGCAGACTACAAATATTACTCCTGTGTCTCGGGGGCTTCTGGGTTTCTTCTTTCTTCTCCTCTTTGGTCTCCGGCACCGCGGCAATAGTCTTTACTTTGGTTCCCTCGATTTTATCCTGAAACATCGGTAAGATCATCAGCAAATGTCAGTAAACAAAAATGAAGAGATCTAACCCAGGAACCTGAGGATGACACTTCCCTTGGGAAGGAACGTACCTGTCGATTGACAGAACCGATTACATACACATAATCACGTTTGTATCTTACGATCAACCCGCTTTCCCGTTTCTTTTGGGGGTTGTTGTTTTCGACGGCTCGCATCATATTTTTTTTAAATTTTAGAAACAATACTTTGAGCTATCAACGATGGATTACTGGCCTTGACTATCATCAATGCTCTGTTCTAGTCGTTTCTTTGTAGCTACTATTTTACATGTAAAGGTCTTTTAGCACATACAAGGAATAAAACAAAAGGAAGGCCCAGTGAATTATCTGATGTCCACCCGACCATAGACAAAGACCTTAAAGTTTGTTCTTGTTAGGTTTGGTCCGCTCCCGAAGGTCGTGGGGTGGGAACCGACAAAGCTAACACGATTGGACTCCAGGTTAAAGTATTTTATCGGCTTGAAGTCATAGTATATACATATATTCATCTTCCTTTTGTCTTATTCCTTATATCCATCTGATGTCACTTAGTTCAGAGGTACTGTCTTTCCAGATGTGAAAAAAAGTATGTAATCATTTTAACTTTGTACCACTTTTTGAACTACATATCTGATTGGACCGTCAGCCGTCTTGCAGACATGGAGTTACAGTTACAGGTCCTGATGAGGATTGTTTATAACGTTGCTGAATATCTTGATGGATACAGTCCACTTCCTGAGCGTAGAAAGTCTAAGAATCAACACACTTTTTCCAATTACTGCGAAGTGCCCTGGCAGCTGTCCGGTCCATATGGATGGGGTAAAAACCAATTAATCTAGCTTTGCTGTCTATAAAAGGTTCTTTACTTGTGGTTACACAAAACCCCTGTCCATATCAGCTGGCCTTCACACGGTCATCGGCAAGCATCAACACTGCTTCATTCGGCGATGAGTGATTGATATTTGTTATGAGAGTCCTTTCTATTATCAAATGTCATTAACGTAAGAGGTACATCAAAGATAGCAATCAATGCGCTGACAGTCCTTTCCTCCGAATGACTGGCACTTCATCATATCAAAGGATTTTATCAAAGAACACACATTTTGTGTCTGCCCATTTACGGACAGAAGAAGCTGTTCTGTGAAAACACCTAGCTATCCAAAAACAAAGCATGGCTGGAAAAATAAAATATTTGTCTTTTTAGAACCTGTTTTTCCTGTAAAGGTCAAGTATCGTTCAGGGCAATTAAATCCAGGAAAGCTGATGACGTCACCTTTACATTACTGGAATCTTCTCTCCTCGTTTTCTGTATTACAATGATATGACAAAAATTTCTGCAGTTCATTATGGAATATCCTTAAACATCATGACTATAGGTCAAAGACATCATGGTAGTTCTGTTGAAAACAAAAAAAATAAGGGAGCGTGAGACCACTATGCTTTTCGGATCCTGTTGAATTGGAAGGTTTGACCGGGTTATATCAATAACCATTTTATAGAAATAGCTAAACTTTCTTTCCAACACTGAATTAATATAGGGACTTACCCTAAATTTTCGGTCGAACTCCGTCAACCTTGTTCACAGAATGACCCTTTCTATCTCCAGCAGTGACGTCAGGAACACGCCACTTTTGTGGAGACCGGGACATTCCATTTCGTTGGACAATGTCAAAATCCTAGACTCGGAACAGGATTTCTTTGCGCGAGGGGTGAAAGAGGCAGTGCACATTAGAGCCCACCGGCAACAGAGACGGGGGGCGGCATAGACTTTCTGATACTTATGACCCCCTCCTACAAAAGTGGCGTGTTCCTGACGTCACTGCTGGAGATAGAAAGGGTCATTCTGTGAACAAGGTTGACGGAGTTCGACCGAAAATTTAGGGTAAGTCCCTATATTAATTCAGTGTTGGAAAGAAAGTTTAGCTATTTCTATAATGTATTCTACCAACACAGATGAACTTTCATGCTAATAACCATTTTACTTTGGATTCTTCCATCTTATTCCCTTTCATCAAATAAAACTGCCTATGAACTCCAACGTACACATTTCAAGTGAGTTTGAATACTAGTAATACGTCACATAAAAAGTCTTTGTAAGAAAATAAGGGTTCTATTCAACCTAGGTTCGGTCACCGTCTGTCTCCTTCATCAGAGCAATTAAGTTATGTCCGATTTGTAGCGATATCAAAATATATAATATATCTTGAAGATTGTAATATCGGCCAGATATTTCAAATCCATGTTCGGGTAGAGATTGGCGATTCTCTTTGTCGACAGATATCTGCACGATGAGAATCTACCCTAGTACAATCGGCGATTCCACGAGTAAAAATGCAGATCGGAGTCTCGGTCGAGATCTCTGCCGGTAAAAAACGCCGATTCTTCTAGATCTCAATCTCTACCCTGGCATTATGTTTCATATGTAGTTACATCAACTCACTAAACTGTCACTAAACGTTACCACGAGGCTGCGATTTTACACCCTTTCCACTAGGAAGGCGTTCTCGCCGCGCTCTCTACGGCTTCAAATCTCGCTCAACGAATTGTATAGAAATAAAACGAATCTTTTAAATTTTACGCTTTGTGCGTTTTGCTGTCGTTTCATCTACACTTTTGAATTTTGCATGATGTACCTAGTGTTAAAATCGAAGGTTGCACACATCCACTCTAGGTAGCAGTGAGAGCGCAGCGCGATCGCCGTCTAGTGGAAAGGGGGCCTGAAATTAAAGTGGGCTCACACGTGCGTATGTTTTCAAGTGAGTATGACTCACTATGAGGTCCATTTGGAAGTCTTAGCCTTTACCAGGCTCGACAGGCAGTTGGAAAATATAGACAGATAACATGCCAAACGAGTTACCTGGTCGTAAACTATACTTCTCGACCAGTTAAGTCGTTTGGCATGTTATCTGTCTATATTTGTCCAATTTCTGCTATTTTACCAGTGACCTATGGAGCCTGGAGGCTAAGAATGCCCTACGGACCTCATACGCACGTGTGAGCTCACCTTTAAACAACTATATAAAGAACCAACAGGCACATCACAACACGACTGGCGGAACTATGGCATACGTAATCTTTATTTTGCAGGGGTATTGAATGACGTCACAATGACCAGCTGTCTCCGATACAAACAACACAACATACAAAAGCAACACCCTCTTGTACAATACGGCCACCGTATACTTGTCACACATATATACATATCGTTATTTTACATGATGTTTAGAATTTGAGGAACACTCTAGATTGATATGTTGATATACAAAAATACTTGATACATGATTGTACAGAAACGGTAGTATCATCCGAAATCTTCGGTCATATGATACGCTGTTATAAACAGCAGCAAATATGGCCGCCATCACTTTGGCAGTAGACACTGGTCAATTTCATGGCAAAATGACTCTCAATAAATACGATATCCTTTTCCTCGACATAAGACGGCGTGAGAGTACTGTCTCTCCGAAATGTTCCGCTTATGAGTCCCTTCATATTGTTCATCCGTGGATTTAAATAAAGTCGGGGACGTTCTATTCTTCAAAACATCTCGTTCATGGTGGTACATGCTAATCTTTCCGAGAATGTGTTGGTACAAAGGGAATCAGACACTGTGAATCAGGAGGAAGTTGACCTCATCCGTTACACTGTTATTCATTAACACAACTGGCCGGCCCATGGATTAGGGTTTCTTTGTTTTAATCTGCCATTGCTTGCCCTCCTTTACCCGACAGCGGCGACAGGGGATTATCCTGATTAAAATGATGTATACCGGAAATATCAATACGATTATCCTAGGTCATTTGAGAGGAGTTTTGAAAGAGGGGGAGATCCACGTCTTAATGCTGGGCTTTGCATTTGAGGTCTTATGGATAAAATTGTTTTAATAAAAGAACATTTCCTGCCATTTCTATGCCATGAATAGCACCTTTGCAACACCTGTTCAGTAGATGGTGATAAGTACAAACGCAAGGTCGGTCTAAAGTTTGGCCACACATTACGTCACGTCACGTGGTCTACCTTTTCGTGCACAACTTCTTCCTCAATGGCAATGCTGGGGGCGTCCTGGGTCTTCTTGATGACGTCATCCGAGAAGACGGGATTGTACGTGGAAATTCTGGAGCTGTCACGTGACCCCTCGTCCGACTCGTTCTCGCTGGAGTTGGCCATGAACGGCGTGTCCAACGTCTCCGCGCTCTGGCCACCGGCCTTCTCTTTTAGCCAGTAAGTTTTCATTTCGCCTTTGCCCTGTGACAAATAATGAAACATCCAAATTTTGAGCATTTCTAAGGTGGTATCTCACTGCACTTGGGGCACCAGTGCGGCACTGTGGGGTTGGACATATTACTCAGCGAATTTCAGAGAAGAAAATTTCTGACGTTTTGTGTATTTTGTTGTCTTCTAAGCAAAACTTGTACGTATTACGCAATCTTTAAATTGTAAAAAAAAGATTCGGCGAAAATAACACAACACTGCCCCAGTGAACGCACCCCACAGTGCCACACCAGTGCCCCAAGTGCAGTGAGATACCACCTCAACAGAACGCATCAGTCTTTTGATGAAATCGTATACAATTAGGATACATAATCTACAGAGTGAGGGGACGGTGTCAACTAGCCTGGAATAGGGTTAGTGGAAGGGATAAACAGGGCAGGTGAAGACAAGTAATTACACAAAGTCATACATTTTTTTATATTACATTACACAAATTCACATTTCTGATGAGATTAGACCATTTCACTATAGAACATATCCGTTATCGCAGTTTCACAATCACAAAGAAGCGAGAAGTAAAATTCACATAGTTGATCATATGGCTCTTGTGGTAGCGTGAAGGTCTTCATTCATTCACATTCCAACCCGATTCTTTTCGTTGCCATAACGACAGAAGGATTCTATGGTTCAATAGAAAAACACCATGTATACCTTAATTGTGACAGTCCCTCTCTCTACTATGACGTAAGGTTCCTCGTCCAGATGAGCCTTGGTGGTTTCACTGATGTGGATGTGCATGCCCTGTACGGACAGACACGTCAGGTATGTACAGCATTGTGAAATATACCACAAAATCTCGGTATCTTTGCTAATAGCACACTGAACGATGAATGATATTGAAATATCTAAATTGTAATCACTGATTACAATCATTGTGTTAATGATTAAATGGTTATGAAATAAATACCATGAGGAATACTTTGTTATACTACATACAGTGTTATGGCGTACGCGTCATTGTGACTTCATACTAATTTGCAGAAATCAGTGGTTTGCAATGAGAAAATATTACTGAAATGTGAATGGCACTTTTCAAAGAATACCCCAAAAGTAAAAGGCATCATCCTAGCAAAACGACAATGGGCAAAAACACACAAAGCAATTGCAGATGTTATCCATCTCTTGGTTGATGCAAATATGCATCATTCTATTAGATTAAAATATATATATTGATATTTTTAGATGATATATGGATCAAGATATATCTAGATAATATGACGTGCAGGCCAATGATACCGTACCTGGCCGCTACTCTCCATGCGGGATGCTGTGTTAACGGTGTCCCCGAACAGACACCATCTGGGCATCTTCAGCCCCACTACCCCTGCCACCACCATGCCGGAGTGCACGCCTGGCAACAGTGTTATTGTTGTTTAGTATGTCAGTAGGGGCATATCAGAAACATGCAGCTTGGGTTAACAGCACTGTCGTCGGAGGTACTTTTGCATACTTGTATGTGTTAGGTACGTAAAGACCATGCAAATCAAGGAAGATCAACTTTGTTCCTTGTTAAACTTTGTTCCTTGTTCAACTTTGTTCTATGATACGTGGCTTTATAACGAAGAGGTCCGGATTTGGGTACGGTAGCCTCTTTCCATACCAAACGCACACAGATACGTACCTCCACATGTCAAGATGTTAACATTTATCATAACCGGGAGACAAGCTTTCCATGAGTGGCATATCAATCATGATATTAGTTTCTTAGCACGCTCACTGGTGGCACCATGCTTCTTCAACAAATCACCTGAACTTGAAAAAGAAAGTAAAGCTCATCGTTAGTAATCGACACTGTCCCTCCTTGTTACCTTTCCGGTCTTCTCTATGATGGAGGCGTTGGTGACATCCTTGCCGAACACGGTGTATCTCGGCATGGTAATGCCGACAACCCCAGCAACTATCGCACCGGAATGAATACCTGCAACCGGGAAGGGGCATGGAGGCGGGACACGAGGAGTATGTAGTATGCACGAGTACAATGTCACTCGACATGACATAATACAGCATTGATATTTGTCTCTTTATGCGTTGGATTGATCCTACTGAAAGAAGGTGCATTTCCAACTTCTCTATTACACAGCTTCCTACGTTAGTTTTAAGTCAACATGGTAAAGATAAATGTTACTCTCTCAGTATCTCTCTGTAACTAGGGATGGTCGTCAGAAAAAAAAGGTCCGTAGCCAGAAACGTTAAGATGTTTAATCCTAACATTTGCTATGAGATGATAGTACATAAAAATAAACATAGACATATAGACCTAGACAAAGACATAGACATAGACATACATAGGCATATACATATAGAATCGTACAGATACTGACCTATTCTGATCTGCAGGGTGTCCCCAGTGGACGGGTCCTGTAGATGCTTCATGGACCTGAGCATGTCCAGCGCCATGTCCGCCACGTAATGCGCGTGAAACCGCGTCTTCTCAGGGGCGCCGGATACAACCATGTAGGCGTCACCTATCGTTTCTACCTGGAACAAGACATAACGTCATGTCCTAAACTTTTAATAAGTAAATACACGTATGTACGTATTGATTAGTTGTTAGACCTATATGGTTATAAATCTTTGATTACGTTCCGTGGCGATCGCTGAGCTACCGTATAGGGACGTGTCAACTTAAGATATGATGCAAGGTGTATAAGCATGGTTAAGGACAACAAAACCTACAAAACGTTACCAAATTCATTCTTTGTCTATTCAATTCATTCTTTATCTATAAAATATAATTGAGTGATTAGTTAAATCCCTGATTCCTCAGTGGCTGAAGGCTCCAATGGAAGTTAGGTGTAAGGAAACTGAAACTGCTTTGACAAAATTTGGCTGCAAAAGTTGCACTCCGGTGCCATTCAATGACGAATATTTGAAAGACAACATAAGCACCCTAATTCGTCTTTGAGTGATGATTGATGTATCGCAATACATCTAAGAACATGTGAACAGCTGGAAAGTGATTCCTCTGACCTTGTAGACGTTGTGTTTCTCTGTGAGTTGATCAAACAGCGTGTACATGGAGTTGAGCATGGATACAACCTGCATAGGGGTGATGCGGCTGCAGATCTTGGTGAATCCGACCACGTCACTGAAGAGGATGGTCACCTCTTGGAACACCTGAAAATATGCAGCGTGAGACTGCAGCAAAGCGAAGTGCACAGCGTCAACACGAGCAGTACGCATGCGTGACCACGCCATTTGCCATTGCTAGATAAGCGGTGATCATGCCTTCGTGGAATGACTCGCATAACAGAAAGCCATGCTTTGAGCTGGATGCTATGCTACAACCAATCGATTACCGTACTGAAGGGCAAAGCTGGGTTTTATGCTGGCAACCATGCATAATGTACTAGGAATTCGATGCGTTTATCTTACAAACGTTAATTGCATTATTCGTGCTCAGTATTCACGGCATTCGAGTGTTTCAACTGAATCTCGTAGAAGAAGTATCATTTTGACATTGACCTCGCACGTCTCCACGGACGCCTCTCCCTTCCTGAGCCTGTCCGCCACAGCTTTGGGAATCATCTGGTACAGCAGCTCGTCCGTTTTCTTCATCTCCACATCCAACATCCTCATGCTCTCCTCCAGCTTAGAGCTTTTCTGTTGCTCCTGGAACGATGATGGTTAAGTTGGAGATTTTATGTAGTCTCTGTTGCATAAGATATATGACAAGTCCGTTCAGGCTCCACTTCGCTGTATAGAGACCGTTGACCGACCAAAATTGAATTTGTATGAGTCATAACAATGTACCTTTGATATGGCTTATGATAAGCATGATTTGAAAGATTAAAAAAACGCAGAACGGAATATTCTTCTTTATCAATGAAATTTGAACCACTAATGGGATTATTGTTCACTCTATGGACGCTCAACAGTCGCCAACACAGTGGTATCAAAGAAACTGTGAAAATTTCTTATTTTTGATTCATCGATAAGTTGCACCTGTTTATGTTGCCCCAAAATGACTCTGCAGTAATTGGCGAACCGATGCGCTTGATGACAGCATGTTCTATATTAAAAGTTAAAACGATACTCAATATTCTACTATTGGACAGTTTTCTGATACGAGAGGTGAGCAATAATTTCTCGGCCTTTAATAAGCACAGCTTAGATTTCAAAGCATATAGATGTCAAGTATAAAGTATTTTATGTGAATGTGTACCCAAATCAAATATTTGTGATCATTACTATACAGGTGACACCCTGTAACGTTAGGAGAGAAGGAAAAAAAGTACATTTAGTTGTGACCTGAGGTGTGCAGGTCAACTTTCGCTGCTGAAAGGCAGACATCCACTTCTTTCTACTTAAAGTAGGAGGGAATCCTCAACAAACAGTTTGACAATGTCTTTAAAGATTTTACGGCAATGGGAACTCAACACCACACATGTCTGATTACATTTCACCCTTGTTTTTGTCGCATCTTACGTACTGATACTACAAAAAAGACGTTGCCTGGATGTGCAATTATTTGACATTTGGAGCATGCTGATAAAAGGCTTCATACTACGAAGTTGTCAACCACCGTGACCTGATACAGAGTGCTACCATCATCTGCAAAGATGGAAGGATGCCTACTACTACGAAGTTGTGCCTCGTAATTTGAGTTGCGCTTGTTATTTATGGTTGAGGCCGAGAACTTATTGACCACCCCTCGTAATTATCCTCGCTGGTTGCCTGACGGAAAATACATCAAGATTGCTTTTCCTTAAAAACATTGAGGTTTGTAGCCTTCAGCAGAATAATCAAAGCATATCCAGATTCTCTTAGGTGGCAGATTTACGCTAGGCTGTTAGCGTGAACCGTTTGAGAACCTGACACTGCCGGATATACGTGGGTGGCTTGAATGCGGAGGGTCTATCAGATGTCCTGTGTTATCTATCCACCCACTTCAAATACTTTTTTTATTGCGAATACGCATGTGAGGGAGTAGATATCATAGTGTCACATTTGTCCACACCGTATTTTATGCTGCTGTTGCAAAATATAATCTTAGAGTGTGAGGATGCTTTAGAATTGGCCAGTACACCAGCTGCCTTAAAGTCAATTCCCTATAAACACTAATGATTGCAAATGTTAAAAGATGCAAGCTTGTTCTGTTCAATTAGTACGTTAGAAAATGAATTACTTGGTCCAAGGCGAGTTTAAGCTCGGCTGACTGCTGGGTGCCCGCCAGAACCAGGTCCCGGCTGGAGTCGTGCATGCTCAGGTCGTTGATGTACAGGCCTGTCATGAACATCTGTTCCAGGTTCTCCATACTGCCATACAGAATATCAACATATCTGTGAGTCCATAGTGATTAGTGAATACTGAAAAGACCTTTGTTTTACATACATATCCACTGGATTAAGTACAAGTTGCAACAGAAGATACATGAAATACATACGATGTCAATCAACACAGGAAACATATTCTACTAACGTTAAGGGAATTTGACTTCTTACCGTTTTTTACTTATTACTGAAAATGTAGGAACAGATATGCTTTACGTAGTGAAAATATATTTCAAGACACATGTCAAACACACACGTCTGGTTTTGAGGAATTAGATTGTGTGTGTTGCCTTTAAATACTATTTTGAAATATAGCACCAGTGAGCAGTCACTGCATGCAGCAAGAAGCATGGAGAACATTCGAGTTCTCTGACAATCGATTTACTTTACCAACCATACCATAAGTTGTATCAGTACTGTCAACCTTGCAGTGTAGTTTGCGTTGCGATGTAAAATAGATTTAATGATTGATACAAGAAACACATGACGCATGCAAACGTGAGGATTTCACATTACATGGGGGTCCCGATGAAGATAACGCTTTTCCAGTCTTCCATGAACATCATCTGCCCCTTCAGTGTAAGGCACCGGTCGTTCTCATTGGCTAGTGTGTTGAAGCCCTCAGGGGCATCTCCTATCAGCGGATAGTACAGAAATAAAGCTGTTAATGGTGGCTTGTGTTATCAATTCTAGGGAATCAAGTAGACAAATTACAGTGCATATAGTACAACAATAGTGACTTGGTTAGAAATTACGCGAAAGGCTACTTTCATACGCCGCCAATTATTCTGAGTAGGCTCTAGGCAGAAATGATAAAGCTAAGAGTTGTCACGATTATAGATCGAGAAGAGAAAGAACATTTCTCAGGAGCTAATTAACCCTTTACACCCTGAGACAGAACTTGTAGCACTGGGCCATCCAAGCAACCTCTTAGATACAATTCCCTCACAAAGAGCTTGCCCCTCCTCATAACCAGGTAAATGATGGCTTTCTTCTGAAATACGTGCATGGGATCTACCCTATAATCTGTTACTCATCTAGATCTACAGGTGGCTCCCATGCAAAGAATGGATTTTGGAATCCATCTTGCATTCAATATAATGATTATAAGAAACACATTTCCACAAGCTATCCACTGGAAGTACTACTGTTTTTTCTCCAACCACCAGAGAGGCAATTCAACATCCTTATCTTCGATAAAGGTTGCCCGAATCTTCTATATCAGTGTGGAGCGCCGTACCTGTGATTGTCTGAAAGGCCATGAGTTCCAGGGAAGTGTCTAGAGGCACGCCTTTATCCCCGTTTCCCACATCGTCCTCGCCATTTCCGAAACCATTCTCAACCGAAGGAATGCCCAAACCTGTACCAAAGGAGAGGGCATACCGTGGTAATTAGATTAATTGCAGCACATCAAAGAAAGTCAGTAATGCTAAATAGTCAGGCACGTTATGATGTTCTGTACCTATCTGTCCGTTATGATATGTTCTCTTGTCTGCATCCACTTCAAATTTCTTCTTTGGTCATATCATTTTGTAAAGTGAAAAATACGTCCCAAAAATTAAACTTGATGACCATAACAATTGTCTTCTGCACATTTATATACGGGACAAAATCTATGGTACAACTTCAGTAAATGAAGTGTTCAACAACATAAGATCTACTCTAAGTTTTGAAAATAAAAAAAATAACAATTCATTTGATCTCGAATACTTTCTTTTATGTTAACTGCCACAGACATCAATGAGGTCATTGCGACCAGGTAAACACAATGATGGCTCTAGCAGACATGCTATGATACTGTGCATACATACATGTAGCTTAGCAGAACTGAAATGGCAGGAAATAATACAAGGCATCTACAAGTGTCGGATGAGGGCAAGGCGTAGTTTCCCGGGCTCACCAAACTAATGTGCATTCAATGTCGACATTTTGTAGACTTTACCAAAATGTCGTATGTCATCACAGACTAACTTTCATGTTAACATTGCAAACCTTATTCGAAGACAATTCAATCTCTACAAGTAGGTAAGAGTCATTAGAATCAACTGGCAAAACAAAAGACAATACTTGTATATATGACTCGAAAAACAACACAGTTGAACAAGTCACTAACTCGTAAGAATCGTATGCAAATGTCACTCATGTTTGGATAGTTCCCATGGTAAGACTAATCTCCAAGCAGATCTTACGGTGCCATAAGATAGTATCAAAGCTGGCCAAGGAGTGTAGCCGGCTAAGGGAGTCAAACGGGCACCGGGAAGTTTGATACTATACATTACGCACCGTGGATCTGGTTCGAGATTATGACAACACCACGGGCACTGTAAGTGTCCGTGTTGCAGCCCATTGTGCTGGAGTTGTACGCACGTACGCATTGCACGCACACGAGGTCTTTCCTTATGGCTAAGGCGGGGTTGTAGATCCGAAACGGCTGGAGGTAATCTCCAAATCTTGTAAAGAAGATAGAGATTGAATTGTCTTCAAATATTGGTTACCTGGATGTCTATCCTTTATATCCGTAGAATTTCGTTTTATTTCTAGTTTTCTTCTATTCTAGACTATTTGACCTTCCGCACGATCATCGTCTGCCCTTGTGAGAAGAATGAAAAACGTACATGTACAGAGACTAAATGCAGAGCGTTTTGCAAAGCGTTTGCGACATGCTGTCAAACACTGATCTTACCAAACCACGGGCAGCGCCGCCGTGATGCCTTACGAGCTGCAAGAACCAACGACATTTGGCAAAAAAAAGTTTCAGAACATGCCTGTAATTAACGTCGCCAAGACTACCCAAGAGGTTCATTTTTTCTGGTCTGTGTGTTTGTATGTGTGCCCGTCTGTCTGTGTTTGATCAGTATAACTCGAGAACATATGGAAATGCTATGGTGATGGACTCGTGAAGAAGTGTCGTAGGTTTTGACTCTCTAGCAGTTTTGTTATAAACTGCAGGGGTGGATGCGGTTTCAGACTTTGAAGGAGTTGATGGATCGTCAAGAAAATTGCTACAGTAGCCATCTTTACTGAGATAAAACAGTCATACATTGAACAGCTTGTTTAATTTTGGTAACGTGTTAGAGAACATAATTCTAGATCGCATACATGATTGCGGCACATTAGGATCGTAAAAACGTAAACATCATTTGGTGAAGACGCGGCACTCAGATTTCCCAGAAGTTTGATTGTACATGATATACATTTCAAGTCCTAGGGAAATTAGTAATGGTCTATTTTTCCGTAGGCTGTTGGTCTCGTATTTGTGACGTCTTATAGTGACGAAAAGAAATAGGAGATGACATCTCACCGTGTACTTTATTGTGCATGAGATTACCAGACCCTCCATCGCTCATGCTGCTTTTCCCATGGAGACTGGTCCGCTCGATCGGTAGTCGTGAAACCAACTCAAACAGGTTATTCGTATGATTCAACACCTGACGAAACAGAAATATTCAACGTTATGGTTGTAGAAAGTTAACGTAGTGTGAACGTAAAAGAAGTAGCAGACCTTTCCAATATACCCCAGAACACGCTGCGTTATTCGTTATTTATAAGGGGGTCAGTTGCAGTGCATCGTCGCATAAGTCACATAGCATAAATTACACATTCCAACCAAATGCCACACTATTAGGATTTCCTACTACCTAAAAGTATACGGCACATTTGAACATCAGAAAGTCATAACATTACAGCAAATCAGAACATTATAGCATTAGCATAATACAAGAACATCAGAACGATAGAACATCAGAACAATAGAACATCGGTATAAAAGAACAGCTGAACAATAGAACATCGGTACAATTGAACATCAGAACAATAGAACATCAGAACAATAGAACATCGGTATAAAAGAACAGCTGAACAATAGAACATCGGTACAATAGAACATCAGAACAATAGAACATCAGAACGATAGAATACTATAGATAGAACTAACTTACGTTCTCCCACGTGAACTTCACGAGTGGCCTGTTCAAGGTGAAGGACTCCTCTATCTGCCTGCCCTCTAGCTTCTCGAAGATGTTCTGCAGGCCGATGCCGACTCTCCTGATTAACATGTCCTCGCCAAACACAACGTTGAAGGGGAACACCTGGAAAGTACACGCACCATGTCAACGTGGACGAATCATTTGTGACCAGTCTTGGTCAAAATGTCAAATTGATTATTATAAGAAAATATGAACCCATCTCCCGCTTTAGATGTAACATCAACTCTCCTAATTCCATCTAAAACTCAAAGACCACCGCAATAAAAAAAAATTGTTAACGCTATTGAGGCCTCATTTCGGTAAGGAATAAACACCTAGATATCTGAAGTGTGGGTATCTTGAGGATTGCTGATGCAGCGCACTTTAAATTCACCTTTTTTTTAATGTGGCAAACATTTGAGAGTTGATGAATCTTTCAGGCATCTGAATATGCACATTCCCGTCCTCACGCCAAACAGACTACTGCTCAACGAGAGTGTTGGATTTATGTCTGTAACCATCCTTGTCGCCAAAACCCCTTTATTAGCCCCAGTGAACACTCATCTCTATCACAGACAATCTCTGAAGTCTCCACAGAACGGCTTAGAGGCTGGCTGTAAATGAGTTTTGGTCCAGAAGGTCACTGTTCGCAGTCGTGATAAAGAGACACGCCGTTCGTGCGATGCCAGACTCAGACGGGGAGGTTACATTCTCACCGATAGGTCATAAAACGTAATATGTAGTGATGACCTTGGGCACTGTATGAATAAAGGGGGTGTTCAATCATCTACGAAGAAATCCCGTCCCTGACCCCGACAATAAAAGGACAAGCTATCCATTATTAGATAGAGTGGACCAATATTGACTATGGTTATGAGTTGGAACGTCATTTACAATGTTGATTTACTGCTTCTATGTTCTCATAATGCAGTGTTGCCATAGTACATTCGAGTGTATAAAGGATATCTAAGTTGCTTTACATAATTCCGTGTGCTGCTAATCTTCGGCGAGGTTAATACAAAAGATATACACGCGTCATGTCTGCATAGTGCGTCGCGTCATGTCTGTACTATATATCCATTTTTGCTACCTTCGAAGTCGGCCTGTCTCAGCTGATGATTAGGTTCCCCCCCCCCCCATAATAAGGTGGGTAAAAAGATTGTTTCTGTACCTCAAAGAAGACGTCGCTCCTGACTGGAAGAAGGCTGTCTGTGCAGGTGTTCCCAAGATGATGCCGGTTTATTTTATACGCCCTGTTGTTGAAATGTAATCTGTAAGGAACAAGAATAACAAATGTTACATTTTATAGATCCTGACTGATTCTTCTGAGCTGTCACGAAAATTGTATGCACATATTCTTATTATTAGACGCATTTTTAAGGTTGTCACTGATATCGATAACTGTGATATACAAGTCTTCATGACTCCATACCTCAAGGCCACTATGAACCAGCAGTTGATGCACGCGGATGATTGCTTGATTGATTGTTATCTGATTCCAGTTTTCATATCCGAGTAGATTATAGTATACTATATCTACGTTTATGAAGGTTAGACATCTAGATAAACAATATTCAAATACAATTCATTCTCCACAACTGGATGAAAAATACAGGTATTACTTCCGGAAGTAATATAGGTCTTTTCTCCAGTTATAGAGATTGAATTGTACACTACATTATTTATGATTACACTTTCTGAGGTTTTATTTGTATCTCCGGGTTAACGTACACTGAAAACAAGACTGAAAGCCAAGCTTTATAAACCCTACGTCAAATTAATCCGGTGGAAAGAAAGTGTTGTTTCTAGAGCCATGGATTTCGCATGTCGCACAGACTTCGAACGTAAGGTGTGATATTGATACCTGTAATTTATAGCTGTGCGTACGTACATGCGTAATGCTAATCATCAACGTAAGCGTGATAGATTACGCTGTGGTATAAATATACACAGACATTTCTTGTGCGTACTTAGCGCTTTGGCTAAGCCTCTGACGTACATTGCAACTGTCACGTGACACTTCATTTTTGAGGTTTCAAGGGAGACTTTAGCAAGACAGAATCTCCGCTGTTTCAGAGTGGGAGTCCATTTAGATGTAGCGTACCTAATACCGCGTGAAATCTCCTTCAAGTGGTTTGCCGTGTGGGGGTGGGCACGCGTAAAATTAAATTCTGAAGCGACGGGACTTAAAAGATTCCCGACGAGATCTGCATATCTCCTGGAACGGCTTTAAAAGCATCCCCATTACACATATATCCTGTCTGACGTTCCAGCGACCAATGGCAAAAATTTATTGCTCTCATTGATGCTGTAATATTAATGAAATATAGCAGAGTGTATTTTACGTGGCATATATTTATAAAGGACAAACGTATTCTAAGCAAAGTAGTGAATTTGAGTCCATAAAGAGGCTAGCTTCTTTTTGTGCCAATAGAATTTATGTTTAGTTGCTTGAGGGTGTTAACTCATGGCGTTTAAACGTATATGTTTAGTGAAAGGAAAAACCATCATGTCAAGATCATCCATAAAGTCTGTGTTGTTAGTCGCGTTCTTTTCAACGGAACAAATATATCAGGATGTGAACATAAATTCTGTCCCCATTTTTGCAATGATAAGATTATTCCATTTACATAGCTTATGCCTTGAGCTGCATCATTCGCAGTAACGAGCTTATCGAGTGAATGGCACATATCGGTTCGTGAGGGAAATAAGAATTGCAAAATGTACCTCGTGGGCCTAATGTTTTTGTGAAAATAATGTGTTTTTTTTAAACAATGATGAATATCAAACACTATAGAGTTTTACAACTTTTCCTCTGATTCCTAACCCCAAACGGCCAACAGAGAAAAGGATGGATTTTGCCGACTTCATTCACATGCAAGCCGGCGCCTTCTCTGTTTCCTCCATTTACCTCACGATGCAGGTGGAAGAGGCATCCATCCCCAGGGGAACACAATGTCCTTTGCACACTTGTATTCTCAGCGTAAGGCGTGTGCTCATGCATCCATGCATATCTACCTTGTACACGCCGCTGCTCTCCCAAAAAGTTACCAGAAATAGAACTTTTCTCAAGCTTCCTGAGCTGGATGAGTATGCAATATGTATCTCCACATTGCATATGGTTGGTGTTAAGCCAGTTGGTCTCGTAGATCGAGTTTCTATATGTTCTTCACTCCTATGAAGTTACAAGGTCAAATAATATGTCGCAACGGAATTTATGTCTGTGTCAATCTTAAGCATGACACATTTTTACAATCGCGAGACCGGACCTAAAGTTTAAAAGAAATCGTCCTTCGACGTACATGTCTAAGATGGTACCAGAAAATGTATAGCTGCCGCCATACTTTAGCCTTATGGTAAATACTGCAGAATATGTGCTGAGACACAAACAAACAATTCCAACGGCATGAAGTCTGGAGTTGTAAGATTGGCATTGCAGGAAGGAGAAGAAACTTGATAAAAGCAGCGTGCTATCCACCAAGGCGTGATGCATCCTTTTAACAGATACATGTACCACCGTCCTGGCGCCTGTGACCCGAAACGGAAAGGGCGCAGGATCTCAGGAATAGGTTTTCAGAAATGGCATGTCATGATCAGATAGCTGTTTTCTCATGAGTGAAGTACATTAATATATTAACAAGCAGGTCACCTGAAGACGACGTGTGTGAGACCCTCCGCGTGGTCCGTCTCTTTCAGGACCTCCACGTTTATTTCTGTCTGATAAAACAGAAAACCGACCTGCAGGAAAAAAAGTATAGTATTTATATGTATGTATAGAGAGAGATGGAGAGGGGTTCATAATATATTAAGACACTGGATGGCCGACTGAAACGTCTGACCGTTTCCAAACTCATATCCAGTTGCTTGAGCAACAGCTTTTCTATGGACAATATCTTTTGTGTACGCTTAATGTTGTTTATAGAAAGGCTATTTATCTTGATATCTAACACCAAAATCTTGGAGTTCGAGCGAAAAAAAATTGACCTCCAATACATCTTATGATACTCTACATCTTTTTTGTCCTTTCCACATGCTTTAGTGTCAGTAATTATGGCGTTTTAAACAGATATAATTATATATACTGTGACAATTTGCTTCATTGCTTACGGAAGGGACGTAAAATGGGGGTCCCGTGTTCGATGAGGTGTCTCGAGCACGTAAAACAGCCTCATTACTCAGATTGGGTACTCAGGCTGGTTGCAGTAATACACCAGGTGAACACCTTACCTGTCTGAGTTGACCTTTGACATAATGCACGAATCCCCGCCTCCTGCTCCTGTAATGTAGAGTCAGCCCCATGGAGGATTCCTCTTCACAGAAGAAGCTAGGAGGCTGCAACTTTGGGTAGCTGGAATCAACAATACTAGTGTTAGTACTTCTAGAGTACTGTTACAGCAGTAGTGCATTGTGTATATGCGTATAGTAGCATTTAAGAGCATTACTGCTATTATCATGTTGTTGTGCGACTTTTGCCTAAAATATTTTCTTTCATTGCAGAGAAAGTGGAGGTGGAGAGAGGGACAGAGAGTGAGAGAGAGGGATATTTTTTTCACGCTGATGTTCCTCAAAGCCTTTTAAGTTCAAGGTCCTTGCTGAGTGTTATGCTACATGTATGTGTATCCGACCATATCCTTCATGGTAACGCGCAAAGCTTTAAGTTAGAAACGCGCTACATAAACAGATGAAGCTGCTGTGTAAGCATCATCCACGATTTAACAGAGAGGAAGTTTAAGCTTTGCGATGTAACTGAGCGAGCACTGTGATATCTGACTGTTGTTGGACTGAGGCGATAATCTATACAGCTGTATGCCGAATGCGTCCCATGGCCCTGTGCCAAAGCACACATTGTTGTAAGCCGAATGAGTTCTTTATATGTCCATCCACTACGGCAGATCAGCAATACACCACAGGGACTGACACTGTTCACCAAAGTGCCTTCCTTTGTAGTGATGAATACAACATGACAACGTAAGAAATAAACCTTCTACAATGTTAACACCTAACAAAGTCTATGTCATCCAATAATGCTCCTTTATAGGCCTACGTCACAATAACCAGGGGGTCCGCGCGGTTTCTAACCGATATAGGCCCCGGCCGGGCTCTGAAGCCGGGTAGACACCGGCTCACATAGTTACAAATCATTTTTTCTTCACGCGTCCCGTTAGAGGTCCCGGGGGCTCCGGTGGGCATTCCGGCGGCTTTCGCGCAATAATCGTATGCTTTAACTCTTTATTGCTCGATGTTCGGCAGGCAACCGTGAGCTGCCCTGGGGATGTCCATTTTTTTTTTCCACCAACAGCCCGGCCGGGCCCCGGATAGGAAATGTGATGTAGGCCTTCCCTCACCTGAACCGTAGATACTCGTGCAGATTGTCCAGCCCGTTGAGGAAGTCTCGGACATGTCTGCCCAGCACCCTGAGTATCCTGTCGTAGCCGTACTGCCCCACGAAGCTGACGAACGTCACGCCGAACGCGTCCATCAGATCGGGCAGGTCGATCCCCGTCACCTCCGACGCCGCCCGGGCGATCTTCGGGATCTCATGTTCCCCGTAAACCTGAGGATGGGTTAGGAAATGCAAGAAGAAGGTTCATTTGCAAGTTCATGCCCGGAGGCTAATTGCAAGTACATGATAATAATTAAGGGTAAATGACCCGCCCCGAGGTGTATATGTTTTTATGAGGTGGTTATAGCAAACGACCAGGCGTTATCACACCATTGTACACCGAGAAACAGGTGGGTCATTAACGCTATTATCATATAGCCTACACAAACTTGCAAACTTCTGTATGACGCATAGATCCCTTGTTACTAACGTGTGAATTCCTTTGTAGAATTTCTAGAAATTTACATTTTTTTATTTGGTACATAGGGAGATTACATATTGCATTTTGAATCCAAAATTTCCACAGAAAATATCCGAAACATTACTGTCTTGGCATGCCAAGCCTTTTCAAAATTCTACTGTACTGTATTCATGATCATTCCTCCCTCCCTGATCTGCGGACCGTTCAACTTGAAAGGGGGGGGGGGGGGGTGCAAACAATTTTATTTTCAATTTAAATTGGACATTAATTGAAATAGATTTTATTGTTTTACATATTGTAAGTAATCTAATGTTGTTCTAAGATAGTAACCGTTTTGTTTGAACAATGAAACGCGCACAAACGATGTTAATAGAGGAAGCCACCCCCTGTCATGCCTGCACTGATAGGTAAGTGTGCAGTTATTCTAATGATACATTGTTTGGCACTCACGGGACAAAAAAGCCAAAGCACAATTGCAGAAACAAAACAGTAGAACATGTTCAGATTAGAATAGGCTAGACTATGTAATCATGCAGTTACAACACACCAAACGTATAGGCGTGATAATGATACTAAAATCGACACTGGGTACAGGCACCTCCTTAAGGAACAAATTGTACGAACACCAGCAGAATGCTGCCATTGAATGTTGTATTATAGGGAAGATGATAACAACACGAGCTGGAGTAATTACGTCCAAACACAAATTGCACGTCGGGGCATGGCTCGCAGCTGGTGCACACTGTAACCCGAAATAACACGTTATACAGAGGAAATTAGATTAACATTGCCTAGCATCCACAACTATATTCATACTCTAATGTCGACCTTCACCAGACGCGCCGGCGGGGTGTGAAATTGGTATAAAAGGAAGCTTTATACAACAAGCGAGATTCAGTTAATGTTGGGTTTCATCCCATTTGAAGGAACACTCAGTTCAGTTCAGTCAACACTATTCAAGCGAAATGCATTAGTAAATTCAATCATCGGGCTTTCTAACCATGTATTAAGTATATTAGCGTTATAGAACTGTAGTTATGTATCAGTAGATGCCATGCTTTGTACCTTGTACATGTACAATTGTTGCGCATTAAAGTTATCTTTATAAAACAGCTACATATACAAAGTCTGGAAGGCTATCAATCCTCCTGTTGTGCTATCCGCGAAAGTACGTCCGAACACAATATTGTTAAATGTTTCGCCCCATAGGTTCATCACAGGTCTGTACCGGTATACATTACAAATAGCCATTGTCTCCGACTAATTGAGACCTGATATCTTTAGAAAGAAGTCATTATAGCAAATATACGTATCTCATCCCACCATAAAAGCGATCTCCATTGTTGGACACTCCTTCCATGCTAGTGAAGTTATGTAATAATTGTAAAGGGTTAGATTTTAACTCTGAGGGCTAAAGTAACCCTTTCAATCAAAAATTTAATCAGCTCAGCCATAAAATTCCATGCTGGATGTCAGAATTTCCTAAACTACCGATTTTCTTCATGACTAGATACCTAAAATTCGTAAAGGGATTTAGTTCTGTTATTGTAGCCAGAAAATCGTCTTGGAGTGACTACAAATTTAAGGTTATCTAAAGGTTGACAGTGGCTGTGCTACAAGTGAGACTACAACGTTCACGCAGACACAGGGAATCGAGGCATTAGAAGTAAGCTCTTTTCACAGGATAAAGAGACAAAAAGTAGCTTTGTGCGACCGCCCGGTGTGACAAATCAGATTAGCCGGAAATTTGTCTTAAAGAGGACGTCAAAGTCGTCCTTGGGTGCGTCCATGTTTTTAGAAGAGACGGCGACGTTAGTAATACGGAATGATGTATTTGAAAGGCAAATGGAAATCTGTCTTCAATTGAAATAGCATATGTTATATTCGCTTGAGTTTCCGTGCTTGTTTGCTCCCATCTACTTGGGTCCAACACGATATTGATATCTAAGAGTGCCCTCAAACCACTCAAATCATTAGATCTCTTTGACTCATAAATTCTTGACACAATATATAGTGACAGTTCTGGTGTACACGCGTTAGTTTGTTTGCAATATTCTATCGGATCTGGTGTCTCCAAAGATTGTCATCCGCAGAATCACCATTGGGCGACATTTTCCGCCACCCGGGCTGGGAAGTAATCTTCTTACATGGATTACAGATAGCTGAATACGTGACCGTGGATCGAGCTGCATTGTCAACACGGAGACAAGGTGCAAAAACACTGGTCAGGTCGGAGTAGGTGGGTCACATTTCGGAAATCGGTTTTCCTCCCTCATGCGTCAGCCGACGTGGTGCCAGTAAGTCTACGTCTTAATTTTTAAGCAGATCCTACAATGATATAAGTGTGTACCAAACTGGCCATGGAGTGTAGACATCCAAAAGGTGTCCATTTGCCTTGCAGCTTGTAGTCTGAAGTATACTGTTGTAACGCCGAGAGATTTACACAATAACAACCAAGCACTTAATTTCCTAACCTGTTCCTGGAAATCGTCTTCCCAACACCAATGTACCTTCCAATCAAAAATGACTACGATGGTCACAAAAGACAACAGAAATGTTTGCGTTGCACTGCAGTTTCAAACAAGTTTCTTTTTCTTTTGTCTTTCCTTTCACCAGCGTAATATGTAAAACAAATTGCTGTGAAAAACACTTTTATCTCTTACGGGCACTGCTGACCAAACTGCACCAGATCATGACCTCCCTGGCGAGCCAGATAACAGATAATATACAAACAAATCACTTCCAGAATGAATAACAAGGGTATCAGTAGAGCCTGGTGGGACGGAGAGTTCCTTTCCTCGGCGCCAGACGCACTGCCCATCAGGAATGACGCTCTCTGTCCGTCACATCACCCAATCTACGTACAAAACACGTCCAGACGTCGACGCGTCCAGAAGCGAGCTAAAAGGATGATATGTCTTATCCAAGATAAGTCACCAGTTTGTAGGATTTTAGAGCACAAAAACAACCTTTCCGGAAATCTTTCTTTTCCACTTTTGGCACTTGCATGAGAGTTGGTCTACATAAACTTGGATTCTAACAAACAAACAAACAAACAAACAAGCAAACAAAACAAAATCACACTTAACGTATACAATTTACTCATCTATGCCAGTAAGTTTCACACAACGATGAGATCCCCATCTTTTACAGTTATTGAACTTACGAGGGGGTTTCAAAAATTAATGTCACTAGTTTCATAACAGGCTCATTTTTACACCGAGTGAGTTGAAATTTGGTACAGTGGTAAAGGCATATATCCTCTTGAAAGTGAGATATCCCACTTTGTTGTTCACGTTTTTATGAGTGACTGAGTTGAGTTCAAGATGACCACACCCTTGTTTTCCCGTCGAAAGAAATTAGAGGTGCAATTAAGGTGCAATTGATAATGTCCCTGACTCACTTGCAGCAATTGTATGAAACTAAAACTGCACATGTATCAAGTTCCATTTATCCGTAAGACACATGTCAATTTTTGCCTTTTAAATCCAATCATGTTTTGAAGTAAGGTATGACCCCGGTCATCAGTGCCGTTAATCAGGGGTGGGCTGATTTAAGTTTCTGTAGTGGACTTTTCAATAAACAGAAAGAAATCAAACTTTGCACACTTCTTGGTCTAGAGACAACCAATAACTGTGCCAAGTTTCGTATCTTTTAGTTGATGGCAAATTAGTCTACAAAACCTTTGATAAATAAACCACGTATTTGGCTATTAATCAAACTGCCTGTAATATAGTAACTCGCTCCTTTCTAGCAGCCGTAAAAGATGAACCATTGGGAGTTCAGATATGAAAATTGGCATGTAACTTATAAAGACATTTGTTATTATACAGGTGAAATTTCGGCTTCCTACAGTTGTTATAAGAGGGTCAGATCTAGAGGAACTGATCTTCTGACAAACTTCCAGGGGTATGGTTATCTTGAAATCAACTCAGTTGCTCATAAAAGTTTTAACAACAAATTGAGATATTCTAATCTCAAGAGAATATATGCCTTTGCCTTTGTGCCAAATTTCATCTCATTCGAGGAAAAAATGAGCCTGTTATAAAACTAGTGACATTACTTTTTGAAGCACCCTCGTAAGTATTTTCCAATATTATCCTATCATTGAGCATAATGGATTTACAAACTTTCCTTGTTAATTATGCAACTTAGCTGTTGATGAGCATAATAAGTATCTTATTATGAAATCATTACGATCCGTCAATACCTTCTTGAGTTATTCTCGTCAGAAGTTTAAAGCAAAAGCAGGGACTGTATACGTAGTTCTCAAAAAAGTTGCTAGGGGCCCAAATTTACAGCACTTATTCTCTGTCCAAAGAGCTACCAGCCCTCAAAAATAACACGAGATATCAAACTGGAGGTTCCGCTGCAGTATATCAGAAAGTCATTAGGGGGTCCATTATCGAACTTGGCCTTTATTTTTCTGACTCCTACCCATCTACCAAATTACTAGATTCATTCAAGGCTTTGAAATTCGAGTTAGGCTGTTCCCACACAGGCAGACACGTCGAAAATATAATCTTCTTGGCAAAAGGTAACAAAGCTATTCCTTACCGATGCACAAATGTATCTAGTGAATACATCTGATACATTTCTAGTTGATGGAATCACAGGTGACATGAAAACTCGACAGCTCCTCTTGAAGGCAGCTACTGAACTGAGTGAGCCGTTTCTTAATGTTCAGTGATGAGATGGGAGCCAAATGAATGCTGAGTTCACAAGAGTCTGTTCAGATCGTAGACAAAGATTTCCCTTCTAGAGTTCAAACGATTAGGACCTGTTAGGTGACAGTTAGTTCAGATTGAGCAACGGAGTGCCATATCTTATTCTGCAGCTTAATGATCCCATAAAAGTGTGAAACATTCCTTAAAATGCATAATTGCTATCACAGTCTGCCATGAGATGAATGACGTTACGCAAGGCTATCCTCACCAGGTCAATGCACGATGGTAATCTCGAGACCACATCGTTTTGGTTAAAAACGCAATTACGACACAAGTCCGACCCTTGTCAATAGCTTGATGCGGTAAATGGGTGCTCTGTATGGATCGGCGGGCATTGTGCAACCGAACCGTGGACAACCACTCGTGATAAACGTCTTCTACATTTGGTGTGAAGTTCTGGGCTCTTGATAATCCATTTGTTTAATGAAGCGCAAGACATGAAAGATGTACTGTCAACAGTTGAGCGATGGAAATGCGGATTGAATGGATGGGCTGCCACGCTGTAATATCGTGGAGTGGTATGCATATCTAGTTCAACACAGTTGTATTTTTAGCCTTTTCTACGGTGATAACGGCAGTATTTTTCTACAAAACGCAGTAATGTGTTGCACGTTGTTCTGTCTGCCCCATTGTTTTACTGATCTATATGTATATCTATTCTGCAACTTTCTGCTCAGACGTATGATTTAACAACGTCGGTATACATGGGGAATTTTGGTAATAATTAGATGTAAGAGTAAGAAGACTGAAAATGCTCATGCCAAACACAATTCAGTAAGTAATAGCACTGAGCATTTCCCGCAGTTAGCACAGTTAGTGCAGTAATGTTTTTGTCACAGTCTTACCACATATGAACAGTTTGCGGTTAGCCATTAGCTGGGTAATAATGGCCATGTCATCAGGGAGTACCCGTGAAGTAATTTCCTTCAAATTACGTGTTTTCTCCACTAGGACGTTCCGCAGTGCAGTTAATGGCTAATCAAGCCATGATTAGACTGAGGCATTTGGCATGTAAGAGACTAATAAGACTTAAATCATCAGAGGATTCAGGTCTGAATTGCCTGTTCTTTCTCACCAGGACCCTGACTTGTGCTGCACTCATCGGTGCATAACATCCATATCCATCATTCCCCTGTGATTTCGTGGGAACGTAAGGCAGTGACATATATGCGTATTGGCGGCATATTTATGAGTTTGTTTTCTTTTTAAGTTGTTTTTTTACTCCTTGTTTGATTAAGAAGTCCTCTTTGATTGTCAACGAGCAAACATGCCGGCTTTCGCTTATAGGCTGCAAATTATATGATGCCGTATTCATTTCTCATTTTTTTTTATCCTTGATTGAGCAAACGGTCTTGATGATGGGTAACAAATCTATATGCTGCAATTTAAAGTGTTTTTGAAGCAAACAGGTTTGATCAATGCCAGCACATCTATACATGTAGTCTTATTTTCCCCTTTTTACTCCTTAATTGAGTAGGTTGCCTTCAACATATCCACGGCATGTAGCTTTTATCAGTTCTCTTCTCTATAATCGGGCAAACACAATTTCCTCTTGCTGATGGATAGCACATGTATATGATGTAGCTTTGATTTTTTTTATCTTTGCTTGAACAAACAGTGTTGCTGATAGGGAACAAAGCTATATGATTCGCTCTTTATCTTTAGATTCTCTTTCATCGCGCAAACAATATGGATAAAAACTATACATCACGCTAGTTCGATTTTCCACTTTTTTCTCATTGACTGAGCAGTCTTACAAATAGTCTTGTGATGGATCTAGTAGATGATACAGTTTTTCATCAGTTTTGTAATCCTTGATTGAAGAGGCAGTAACCTTTTGAGGTTTGATTGCAAGCTCCCAAACGGAGGTGGCGGTGATTGAATATGGTTCAAGACAGTTTCCTGTGGGTATTCTCATGCTTCTTCATGAGGAATAATTGAACAGATGAATGAGTTCCACCGGTAAAGAAAGGTCAGGATTTTGAATCGCCTGAGTTTTCCTCTCCTCCATTTTGCATGTGTTTGACACTTTGGCAGCACAATACTAGACAACCATTTATCAATAACACTGTTACATTGAACTTGTTTTATGTTAAGATCTGACATCACTCTTAGTTTACCATTCAATGAACTCTCTGTGAGAGTCAGATTACCGTTACTCTATATCGCTATTTGCATACCAGTTTTTGTTTTTGGCTTTGAAAACTAAAGGTTCTACCACAGGAAATTTTGTGGAACAGAATTATCACGTGCACGTACAGCTATATATGGCGCTATTGAGGACTAAACATTTATGCCAAATTCTTTTCATAAACTTTTGCTGTTGAATTGAAAAGTTTACATGATACAGAAAAGGCGTGTCTCCTTTCGCCTCTGTCCAAGTCGGTTTGGCTGCATGAATGGGGATGTTACATCATTTGACAAATCATTTGACCTAATTTCGTAAGATAGTCTCCTGAGACTGCACTGTCGATGAAAGAAGAAGTCAGAAGACAACATCAATTACGTACTTTGCAACCTGACCTACATTTTACGTAATCTGTCCCTGTTCCTCTTCTCTTATTTAATCTTCTGTACGATGACGGACGGACATCAATTCTGCGCATATGCCCTTCCCGGAAATGAAATTCTTCATAATCTCTTAAACCGGCCCAACAGTAGCTTTGATTCAATCAGTTTGGTGATGTAAGCAGGTTAACCAGATTACTATATTATCCCTTTAAGTTTTTCAATCAAAACATATGACGTCCGTGACGCCTGTGAATATCAAATGTTCCACACGAGATCGTCTAAGCAGATTCTGCTCATGGTGTTGAGAGACTCTGTGCATTGAAGACGCACTTAAAATTGTCCACTCAGGACGCCACTTAATCGACTGTATTCCCTCGGTGGACGTATCTTGCCACTTTCAAACTGATTTCTCTACAACAATACCCGTCCGAGGTAGGAACGAAACATTTGTGGAAGTTTGTGTATATGATAAGGAAATCGGATAATTACAATGTCGTATCAGCAACCGTTGACTTATACCCATGTTGAATACGACAACAACAAGCTGACTAAACTAGCTGAACAAACGCCCCAAAGACATCGCAACAAATATCAACCCCATGTTCTTTCGATAGATTTGTCCAAAACAGTAATGCGAGGATCACCATTCAACAGTGCGGAATATATGTGTGAAGTAATGTTAATTGACCCAACCGCTCTGGAACCAATTACAGAATATAATTGACATCCTCTACGTATGATAGACGTGAAATCGAAATTAGATCGGGCAGAATTCTGCCAGATGCCTGTCAAAATGAATATCGACACCAATAGCCCCTTCGGTCCCCAGAATGCGACCCATCACCATGCTTCTGTAAGTGACAAGGTATAATGCCAGTTTAAGGCGGTTAACGAAGAGACCGTGTTAAGGAAAGAACAGCTGGACATTGCAACCACTTAATAAGGACGCCAAGTATCATACTGTCTGAGACACTGGGTCAATGGCCGGTTGCAATATGAAATCGTGAATACAACTGCGGACAGAAATTCAGTATTACCAATAATTAACCAACCAATCAAGAGAGCAGAATGATTTCCCCCTGTTCATGAGAATCAATTCAGTGTCTCCAGACCAACAGTCGCAAGGGCCCCAATTTGGGTCAAAATCCCAGTCGGCTACAGCCTATTTTTTTTGGCGCTAGTCATTTCCATTGATAATCAGGTTGAGGATATGAACATTATTACCAGAATATCATAGAAGACCTTATAATCAATCATGGTGACGACCCAGAAAGCCCTCACCCTTCACCAACACTGGTGCTGGCTTTGTTCAGTCGAAAATTGGGGGAAATCCCCCTTTGAGAATCGAAGCTCAATCATACTTTAGAATGTATTCTACCAACACCGATTAACTTTCAACCTAAGCAAGTACTGTATTGTAGTGATGCCCAAAAGCCTCACCAGATCATTCCAACAATTCAGTCATCCTTTTACGCGCCACCTATTCCACATTGATGCACGACTGAGCACACCCTCAAAACAGTTTCTGCCATCTCTAAGGCACGCTTAGCTCGTCTATAGGTCCTTCCCCAAGGCTAAATGAATAAGTTCACGCGTGATGTACGGTTCCATTAGTTCCTAGATGTTCGGAGAAAAAGGGTTTTACACCGGGTCCGCAGAGGTTAAAGAGGACTCAAAGATGTGAAGAGCGGTCAGTTCTAATGGGAGCTGCCGCCGGGATGCTCTGATTACACCGTAATGTTGACTATGGGACAGCGGGGAATAAGATGATCACAGCTTTGTCCGATTGTAGATTGTAGAGGGGTTTTTCTTTAATATCATCGCTTTAAACGATGCATAAAATTTGCTTCACGATGGAAAAGCAGCGATAAAACGTCATTGTTGGCCGGCAGGGGATTTAGATATGGAATCGTTTAGATATAGTCATCCGGCAAGAAAGCTTGTATTGCCTAATTTCTGTTTGTAATCTTCTTAACCATTGCCTCGAAGGTGTACCTTATTTGCCGCAAATGTGTATCTTTGCCTCAAAGGTGCACCTGTTTTATGATGATACACAGAGCAGTAGAGCAGTAAAGCTTAATCATATCATAGTTAGAAAGTCAATAATTTAGGGCATCCTTATCGTTACCCAACGGAATCAAATAGCAGTGACTATCACTGCCACTGTGAACATTCACTAATACGCATGTTACTACAGAATTTGGCTTAGTTCCAGGAAATAATCAACACGTCGCGCTGGGTTGAAAGGAAGCTTTATCTAATTTAACAGAGAACTAGTGTTTATGGAGTGGAAAAATATGTAGGGTTGAAAACGACTTTTCTGATTGACTAAATGTGCTTCAGGGTTGTTACTAAACTTGCCGACATTAAATCTTAATGAAATAATAAATATCATCAAAGACTAGATAGAAGCATCGCTGTTCTAACGATGCTTGACTACCGGAGTACCTACTAAGCGATCAAAGTGCATTTGGAGGTCTTGGATCTTGCACAAGTACAAGGTCTACCGTTTACGTGCAATATCATGATTGGAAGGAATCTATCACAAAGCTGTGCCAAACACTTCTACCAGTGATGCTAACCTATCAAGCAATTTCCATGGTCCAGTCAGCTATTATACAAACAAAACACAATACTCTTTTGTTTATACATAAATGTATATAGATAACTTGAAATGATATCCAGCCTACGTACGTACCTGGTGCGTTACGAATGAATGATGTGGACACAACGCCCGTTCCCTGATCAGCTTCCATACGGATTCCCCGTAAGCTTCCTTGATGTACTCGTTGATGGATTCAAGCAGCAGCCCGTACATTATTCCACGGGCAGCTGGACAGTTTCTCTCGCAGGCAAGTCAAATTCCGCGCCCCTGATGGCTTCCGCCGTCCCGTAGGACAGAATGCAATCCAAACACGTTACCCCTGTGTCCTCTGTCAGTGACAGGCAACCCTGCAATAGTCTTCTACAGCGAAGGTTGGAATGTTGACTATGCCTCGGGCTACGTTACTCCCCGTGAAAGCTGCCGTTTGGCACGATCTAGGTTCTTCCCTCATTCGGCGGCAGCGCCGCGGGTCACTGCGCTAGCCGGGCCGCCCTCTTCCCAAGGACTGCCATTGCCGGTACTCGCTAACGTTGCATCACTCCAGCCCTCCAGCAGAACGCCCTTTCGTCCCGGTAATTCAGCCGTACCAGATGACACTGTAAACAGACATAAAATGTTATAGTATACTTGACTCCGACCCCATAGCACAACAGCATACTGCATTGCCTGGTAATGCACAACGGACGGACACTATTTCCTATCCTACTCGAAACTGGCGTTGGTACGTCTTCGAGCTCGGCTCCAAACGCGTTACCTCAGTATTCTAGTCACACTTGCTCGGCAACAGGCGCCCTGTGATGTGGTAACTGTCGTTCCGGGGTTTAAAGTGCGGTTGATGATGACAAACTACGGCCATCACGAGAGGCTAGACGGCCTATTTATTAGGATCGTTCCGCATGTAGCCCGGCGTTTAGCATGTATCACAACGGTAAACTGATACCGGGTCGTCCTCGCTGAAATTAGAACATTGGGGGCTATTTGCAGGACAAGGGGCGGGCCATCGGGGCAAATACAGAATGAGTAACGCGGTACAAGAGCACTGCCTTGTAAGTATCTTGCTACGCAAATGCATGTTCTATGGTAAGACAGCGCTCAGTACACATGTCGGTGAAAGGAAACATCGTTAAGAAATATGACAGTATCGTGACACTTCACCTTTGAGTCCCCTAACTCCGGTAACGCGGGAGGATGTGATGACGAGACTTGAGGTTGACTCTGGAACGGATATTGTCAGCTCGGAGTTTCCGTAAACAGCCGACACACTTCGGGGAGCCGACTCACTGACGCGCAGTTCACCAGTGTTAGGTTAACAGATGCTCTGCCGCCTGCGGGACCTGTCAATCATACTTCCCAGAGGGTGTGTCCGCTGATCCTTCGGGGGGCTCTTACTGTGCGAGACAATTATCAGAATATTAGCAGAAATTAAGATACTTTCATGCGTGAATATAATTAATCCTCAAATAAAGCAGTTGGCAATGAGGCTCTAAAAGATATAGTATTTATGCTTCAGGCCTCAGATTTCCAGAATCACTTATTACTCGGAATTTTGATATCAGTTACATCAGATATTGCATGATGTTACAATGAAGCATAAAGTAGGAAGCAAGCAGTATCAAGGTGATGGGGGGGGGGGGGTATAAGCTGGAATATCGGTACAACTGTTGTGAACCTGCGACAGATGATTTTTTTTGCTATAACTGATCATGATGCACAAAAATAGCTAGTTTCATAACATCATTCACGATTTACATCTCTAAAATCTTATTCGCCTTAAAGATTGTGGCTTGGACTTGCACTTCTTGTAAACACTTTCACCTATTCATTCAATTGCCATCAATGGTTGCTACTACAGTTGATTATCCTCACCGCAAGACGAGAACATAAAACGCTTAAGGATACTGAACGTGCCCTTTGGCCATATTGGCACAAACGGCTGAAACTGACTAAAGGCAAGGATGTTTTTTATTGGCTTGGCCTTGCTCTCTGTCACGTTTCAGAAGTAACGTTTTGACACAATCAGAGTCCCCGGATCATGGGTCATCTCAGAACACAGATTTATACTTTGCGGGAAGAATTTCCTCCGTAATGTGCACACCTTAAGGAAGTTTATCAAGCATCTGCTGCTTAAGGTGAAACAAAAGGGCAGGTTGGAGGTGAAGTCGGGGCAAGAGTGCTCATCTGAGAACACTGATTTATACGTTGGAGGTAGAATTGCCACTGTAATGGAGAAACCTGGAGGCAATTTATCAATCAACATGAATCAAGCATCTGATGTTTAGGGTGAAACAAAAGGGCACGTTGGAAGGTGACGTCGGGACAAGAGTGATTCGGTTCTTATGTTGATACATGTATCAAAGGGAATCTGACTCTCACCATGTGATGAGGACTGAGAATCAATATTGAATCTCAGTACACGCAGTTATAGCATGTACATTTGATTGATATGTAAGTATGTTAATACTAACAAAAATGGGAAATTCAAAGCAGACGTGACGGGCCGGGATGTCGTTTCAATTTGAAGTAAGTGCATTTCATGCCTTCTACCCTGTTCCAAGTTGCCTCTCACATCAGTTCTGACGTTTAAGGAGCTGACTGTACGTCAACTTTTTTGAGTGAAATTGAAAAATGATCCTCTGAGAAACATCTATGTGAATCCTTTCTGAAATATCGACACCTCAAAACTGCCGTAGCAACAAACGTCATACAGGATATTTACAGTATCACATTCTGTCAACGATCTGTTTTCATGTTACCGACGGCCATCCATTAAGCCAAGCCAGCCTTTCACACTCTCAACGATCTTCAGCCCAATTTGTTGATCGCCAGATGGTCGCAGAATCGCCAGAGAATTCAGCTATTCTGGGTACCATTCTTCGCCGTAACCACTGGCTCAATCTTATGGATGAAGAGCTATATTTTGTACATGAATACGTACCCTGTTGGATACGTGTAACTACTATTTGGCAATTTATCGTATCTTAAAGGAGGCGACTAATCTCGCCAGATTCTTATATCGGCTTGGAGATTAGACGATGTCGTCACCAATACCAGACCTTAAGCCTGTTTTTCTGTATCGCTGTTGAATCCGTATATGGACATTTAAACTGGCCGGTCGGCGTTAATCAGACAGTCATTTCAGCTGTGCTTTGGCTGCGAACACCATGCTGCTTGGAGTCACGGTCGCGTCTCTGAGGGGCACACTACAACAATACAGTAACGAAGTCGGTCTACCGTGCAGACTTCAAATATTTGCAAAGAACCAGTGGCTTTGTGAAAACTAATGGATGTCACGGCGCGAATGCCACTCTCCCTGGACGTCTTTGAAGAGACTCGTAACCACTCGTAACCATTAAAAACAAGCGAGTGTTGGTACGTAAATAGCGTCATTTTCTTGTCAAAGATAGAGGGTTGGATGCTGACATATGCATGCGAGCAAGATGCAATGTTCTCCTACGATGGAGTCTATTCGGTATACTGGCGTGGCCCAAAATATATCCACGAAGCTCCACTCGAACTTGAAGTAACTGTACTTGACATGTTGAAATATTGCAGTCCGAGAGAGTTGGACAAGTGAACGTACCTGCTTTGTCTACTGTAGTGTCCATCACACGATGATGACTTGAAATGACTTCCTTTCTATCATAACATACGGACCGGACGAAGTGTTGAAACCTACCTGTAAAATTGTCGTCAGTACAAACGGTAAACACAGGTGTCGTTTTTCAAACATCCGTCAAGTCCCGTGACGTGGCCTTGGTGGCAGCACCACGAGTGGACCGCCTTTGTGTGACTGGCAGCCGCATGGAACCACCAAAACAGGTTGCCGTGTTTACCATACGAGTAAAACACAACCACGACAAGAAAACGGACATGAATAACGTCAACGGGTGGCCAAGTTTCTTTACAAGAAGTGACACGTCAACAAACTACACATGTATCTTTCTAATGTACCTATTGAGGCAGAAGATGCAGTCTATTCATCACAGTTGGGGAGTGGTGGCCAAAATGTTGTCAAGGGCGAGCAAAATAACGAAACATATGACCCTCTTTGTATACCCGAATAAACGAGTAAACATTTCTGGCACTTCCGTCGCCAATCTACATTAATTACCTTTGCCAGAATGGCTAAGGTTATGTTTTAATGGCTAAGGTTATGTTTTAGTCTTGTACGTCTGTCTATCTGTAAACAGTATAACTCGAGAAGTCTTCGATGGATGCTGATGACATTTGGTAGGAGGGTAGGGGTCGGGAAAACAAAGGCCAAGTTCGATAATGGACCCCCACGTTTGTTATGTTTCTCAACCTAGTGCTTTCCATAAAAAAATACACCCTTGTCGTTTCTTGCCCTTCCACGGTAAGTACTACATATCCACCTGCGTTCCATTTATTCCCCCGGCCCTATCTCATCCTAACTGTAAACATAACCTTGAGTGAGTACTTTAAATACTGTCATACTTTAATCTTCGGATGCGATATCTTCCGATTGTTCCAACAGGGAGCACTCCCGCGGGAGGTGCTCCACCAATCACCGAGCCAATGCGCACGGAAAGCCCTAATGATGGATTAAAAGGGATTGGTGCATACACGCCTTTGATGATTTCTTAATCCCGCAGTAATCCTACGAGATTAGTTCCCGTGCCTGTCTGACATACAGCACCTGCCCAGAAGCCATGCGGGAAAAGGGCGCTGAAAGGAACGTTAACGCTGATTCACGACTTTCAACATAGGCTTAAAGGTGCACTCTCACTGCACTTGCGTCAAGCTTGCGTTACTGCAGGGTTCGAAAGGTACTCAACGAATTTCAGAGATAAAGAACGATTTTTCTTATTTTTTTGTGTGTTTTATAGTCTTCTAAGTCATACTTTTACGTATTACGCAATATCTGAATTATAAAAAAAAAAATAACAAAACAATGACGCAGTGAACGAACCCCGCAGTGACGCAAGCTTGACGCAAGTGCAGTGAGAGTTTTTTATGTCGCAAAACTCCCTTCCCGCCGCACTTACAGAACCTTAGCCTATCTTGAAATTCGTGAATCAGCGCCCACCCCCCTCCGAAAATAAACGCCGCCGCTCCAGAAGTATGCAATTGAGGCTAAATCAGCTGATGATTTTAACCTCCATGACCTTGCATTCAATTGGTAAGATAGCCGTCCGACCTTGCCACAAAAACGTGAGAGGGGGCTTTGACCTCCTGAATAAAAGAGAACCGAAATATCAGCCAAGCCCGTCGAGATCGGCAAAAGAACATATCATACACAGGAATATTCTTGCCATGACATAAATTGTGTGTATGTGTTTATTTATGGGGAAGATATGTCCTAACCCGATATACGCTAAACATACACTATATATATATATATATATATATATAGCTGAGTAGACTATCAGTCATATATAACTTAATGGATATAAAAAATGTAAGAAATTGTTGCTGAATAGTTGGACGAATAGTTCTGCCAGCAGTTGTTAGTGCGTGTCCTCCAATTTTTCTGTGCAACTTGTTACATAACCCTTCTCTCATAAAAAAGTCATTACATTAGGGCCTTATAACCATCCCATAACAGGGACGGGGGGAGGGTCATAAACCTTAATTTTGCAACTTATGATCCCTACTAAGTCTCGCGTTCTATCTGTAGATCGTCATGTCACAGAAGCGGTGGATTGATGACTCATTCCTTAACAAAAACTGGAGTTGAACATTCTGAGATGTCTTATATTTACGAGTAATAGATGAACTTTCAAGTTCTGACCCGTGCGTGTTTCTCTCTCACGCCTCACCGACCCTTAAACCCCCTTCTGGTCATAACTCGCACTCTTAACTCTATGACCCAAGTTTAAGAGATACATGTACAACAACATAGATGATGTCAATGATAAATGTAATGTAAGATTTACTAGGGGACCCAAACTTACATTTCTTCTTCCTTACATCACAAGCTGTCTGCAACCAATAAACCCAAACCATAACATGTCCAGGTCAAAAGACACAAAACATGGATGTTCTGCTGCAGTACCAAGGTCACACACCGGGGGACCAAAATCGACCTTGACCTTCGTTTTCCCAATCCCTACCCACATACAAATATCGTTGTAGTCCATCAATAGGTTCTAAAGATATAGTCACCACACATATCCTTATATCCGGAAACACAGCTAGGCATACAAACGCACACGCTAGAAACTATACTTCCATTTTTCATGGACAATTACCCCCATTGGAAGCGCGCAGAGAAGACGATCTCCTTAATCGGGCAGCCAAGTTCAAAGGTACACCCCATAATGACGCATGGATGGTCCCCGGTAGTTATCTATCACTGCCAGTCCCCTGACAGCTGAGTGGAGGGTCCCGGGCTGGTGAAAACTTGGCCAGCAAATAATTGGACTAATTGGCCGTGTTGTTGACCGCGCATGTCACTTTGTCACCCTACCTTGAAGTATTAGTACCTAGTAACAGGCTGGGACGTTTCGTGGATGTGACGTGCTAGGTGGAATGAAAAATTGAAGGCGATTGTAGTTATGAAACAGCCTGTAATAAAAAAGAGAACAGGTTAGCGCTTTTCCTTGTGAAAATAGATTTCCTCCCCCAAGGCCATGTGGATGTCTTCTAAGTCATACTTTTACGTATTACGCAATATCTGAATTTTTTCTCCTAATAATCGCTCCCAAGAGCATCTCAAAAACGGAATTTCCCCTATCGATCTGACGCGTTTTCCGGCAAGAACTTGACTTGATTAAAATTCCCCCGTCAGAAATACATCCTGCCCTGATACATGATGACATATGGGCCATGTAAGAAGCTCGCCAACACAACTAAAGCTCCCTTCTGTAGCTACTAGACCGCGATCGCTGGGCGACCGTTCAGCGACCCAATTTGGACTTGTGCGACCCTTGTTCTCGTAATTGAAATGTAATGCAAGGTTTACAAGTGTTTTAGAAGACAAGAGAACGCACAAAACGAAAAAAAAGCTAACTTAAATACTTTGTGTTTAAAATCTTCGGTCGTTCAGAGGTCGCACCGGAGTCGCATCCTGTACTGGAAAAGGAGTGTTCGCACGTCTGCCCCGCGGTTACGTTAGGCTCTCTACACAAGTCCTGACGTTACAGCAACATTGTCGCTCTCACAGACGTTGTTTTAGAGATAACCACTGACATTTGAGGCGTGTTGAGGAAGCCGTGCGTGTTTATTCAAGTATTCTGCCTCGCAGGACTCAGATTAAGGACTGTCATTGCTGGGCAGGGCCTACGTGATAAACCGCATGGTGGACCGGGAGGGTGTGGGGTGGATTTAATAAGGGACAATGACAACCAGACAAACCTGGTATGTAATGGTACTAACGATACGGATAGAATTACCGCAAGAAGGATGACCGGGTTACTTGTGCGTGCTCCGGGACTGTATATCATTGAATTAAGACAACAACATACAGTCTTTCCTCCGTGAACAAGCAATATACCGGAATAAACGTGTGTGACTATATAGCGTGCCTGACTCTAAGTTCTGTCAGATTAATGATAGGTCGTTAGTTAAATCATAGCTCAAAGGGTTCATTTGTCGAAAGTACATGTAACGTTACACCATCTTGATACAGTCTACAAAAGTGCTTCTCCTTGCCCGAGGAAGGGACAGAGTTTTTTTTTTTTTTCTTGAAAGAAAAAACAAACTTAAAGGTTCACCCCGTTCGGGATTGCCAATCCTTTCCCTTCCGTCTGAATCATGCCGATAAAAAAAAGCTGAAGCAAAATCGAAGCAACCTTCGTCAAGGCTCGGCTAAGAGCCAACCTGAGCACCTGATACCCCTGTGACGTCATAACGTACGAGTCTGCACGACAAAAGTCACCGAGTCATCATATGTATTTTACGATACTCGATACCAGAAGCAGATTTGACTATGTCTTTAGATCCGACAGTCCTGATAATGCTATGATAGGTATATACATAAAAGATTGCTTTGTAATTAGAAAAGATGACACTCATGGTTAGCCCCACCTGATTGTATGGAGGTTTTCTTATCATCCTATATTGTTTAGTTAGTAGAGTTTTAAGATTTATTCTGTACCCACTTTTTTCTGTAGTTCATATTTGACCATACAAAAGTCACTGTACGTTCTGTCGTGTCAATAAAGCTTGCATTTATGAAGTTGCTGTTCACCTTGTAGTCCCCAGTGGCATATACAAATGTAGATCAGCAAGTTTCCTTGCTGTTTCAGTGTCCAGTTATATTTTACACGGAATGATTGCTAGCCTTTTAACCATTTGTGACCCCGCGCTAGAGGCACATCTTCAAGCTGAAACAAGGACACCCCCTTTATGTGAAGAGGGTTTGTTATAGTTACTACTACAAGACTCGCTGGTTAGTGTACAGACAGGTCAGCACGTTGTTCAGATCATCAATTGTGTCGGCCGGGTGCCGTTTTCCGGCTGGTTCAGCAGATGAAAGTCGCTGATTGCGTCACCGACAAGGGAGTGTAAACCAAGGCTTTAAGAGTTTTATGACGTATAAAATACAGCGGGCTCGAGGTGCAGACACGGGCGGTGATTTAACTGCGCTGGCGTGTGTCGGGCGTGTGTGAACACACCACAGATTGGTACCAGGGACGCTGACAGTGATTTAACTCCACTCTAAGTGATTACTTCCTCCGCAGCCACACTGCACCGCGTTTATATACAAGATGAAAACATGCCGTGGCCACCACAAGTACTCAGCATTTTGTGCCGTTGTAGATCGTGAGGATTAAATTTCCGGGAGAAAAATAATGAATGAATGAATGATTGCACGTTTCTGCTCTCACAAGCTAAGTACGGGTCATAGTGATAAAGTTCTAAGTAGTTCTGAATAGTCTGAGTACACTACTGGTTCTCGCGAAGTAAGAGTATAAATAATGCTCGCGGTGGTTTCAAGTTAAGGGCAGGCGGACAGAAGACAGAGAAGGTATTTTCGCAATGGTTTTAGGTTTGCCATAGCAATTGCAACTAAATCGCGAACATTAACCCACAGCGAAAACTTAATCAAATAGATTCGTCGTCGATGAAGGTTAGACATCCAGGTACATGTAATTGTCTTCTGCTTGACTTTGCCTTACCTTTGTTTTCTATTGGAATCCAACTTGTCTTCAGCCTAACTATGTCTCACTATGTTTCCTATTGGGCATCTAAAATTTTCTTCATTCATAGTTGGGGAATAAAAGACCCGTTTTTATCAGATCACTTCAGTGTCACTGACACTGATGAAAGATAGTAGATGCTATCTGACACGTCTGACCATTTCCAAAATCATATCCAGTTGCTCGAGTAACTGCTTTTAGGCATAATAGATTCGTCATTCGCCATTGCAGGGACCTGTTCTGTGTCGGAGGACTGTCCATTTACCAATATCAACATTTTGTGGATGACTAGATGTGAGATAACAAAAGAAGTTAATTTCGCTGTATTCGCGAGACTAAAATCTCTGTACCAAGCAAAATGATCACACACCCGTGAAGATGTAGACGAGTAACCGACCCTTTATACTGTGCGATGTCCTCAAACTACCACTAGTGGCTTTTTTGCATCCTTTTTTCCATTGCCGCGTCCAGTGTTAATACCGGTCAGAAACAGTTATCAATTAGAAAAAGGGCTCTCAACGACAGCTGACACACTCCACTTCTGTTAGACGAACAGAAAACAGCTGGTGCCTCGGTATATTAGCAAATACGTTACATGCTTTAAAACGACTACGACATATTTTGTCACTAGCAATAGAAGTAATGCTGTAAAATAATGACATTGTTTTACCAGCCAGTGAAAAAAGACCAATATCTTTAACTTCAATTTTCATTAAAACCTTCGAATCCTATATCACCCAGTGGATACTCCAGGATGTTGCGAAAGTGGTGGATACAAACCAGTTTGGTAACAGGAAAGGGATGTCTACGATCCATTATCTCACTAGCTTGATTAACAATATACTTCTTGGTGCCGAAACCCCTAGGAGTGTTCAAACAATCTTGCTGACTGATTTTAGTAAGGCTTTCGACAGGATAAATCATACCAAGTTGATAGATAAAATGATTGCCTGTGGTGTACGGACGTCCATTATGCCATGGATCTGTAGTTTTCTTACAAAACGAAGTCAGTGTGTCCGATACCACAACAAATGCTCAGATTTTAAAGAAATTTCTTCTGGAGTGCCACAGGGCACTAAACTTGGTCCTATTCTATTTTTAGTTTATATTAATGATGCTCTAAAAGACGATATCTTAAATCGATATAAATATGTTGATGACTTGTCAGTGTGTGAGAGTCGACTCTATTATGAAGCGAGTCTAATGCAATCCTCGCTTGACCAACTCAATACTTGGTCGATCAGAAATGACATGATTCTAAATAGCGAGAAATGTATGCTCATGACATTTTCTTTCATGAAAGACTCTCCCCTACCCCCTAGTATTTTACTTAATGAAAAGCCCCTCGACTATACGGAAACTGCTTGTATTCTAGGCCTTTGGTTATCTAATAATTTAAGATGGGACAAACATGTAGATGTCATAACTAAAAAGGCTAGCTCAAGACTCTTTTGGTTGAAGAAACTCAAAAGCTCCGGACTCCCAGCTCAAGACCTTTGCGATTTTTACGTGGGTTATATTCGCCCAACCCTAGAATATGCAGCTCCAGTCTGGAACTCAAATATCACAACGCAACAAGTAATGAAGATTGAACGTATACAGAAGCGAGTACTTAGAATAATTCTCGGCTCTTAGTATGAATGCTATACCAGCGCCTTTGCCCAGTTAGGTTTACCGTCCCTTGAGAAAAGAAGAGAAACCCTCAGCCTAAAGTTTGCAAAGTCGCTACTCAACTCCCCAACTTTCCGCCATTGGTTACCTCCTTCCCGTTCTCAGATTCATACAAGATGCTTGAAGGGTGGTAATCTACTTGACATTCCTCTTGCCAAAACAAATCGTTATAAAAATAGCCCGATCCCGTATTTTGTAGCCCTCTTGAATAAACAGTAAGTTGAGATCTCCCATGTCACTATCGTCAACTACTACCGTGCTATCTGTATTGTGATAGATTGGTAATTAGTAAAACAAGACACATTTGTGCGATATGATTATAAATGATGGTAACTTGTGTGATATGATTGTAAGCCTTTAAAATGTTAGCCTAACTGCCCTACCATGTTAAGTTTTTAATGTGTGTGTAAATGTTTTTAATGCCTAAATACGCAATTCAGCACCTTAGGGCGCTGCAATGTATTTAGAGGTTGTTGAAACAATCAATAAACGTTATATATAAAAACTAATGATATCAGTACATACTCTTTTCCATCATATTCGTTCGAGGCGATATCCTACCAGACTCCCTACATTGACCGACGGAGGAGGGATATATAAAATCTGTATAATATTTACATATAATGTAATAGTCGTGTTATATAATATAATAGTCGTGTTATATAATATTATATGTCGTCCCTGTACCTAAAAGAGTGAGACAGATTTAGCTTCAGACAATCAAGTACGCATCCGGTACAAATTGGACGCGCTAAGCGATTCTCACATCTCTGAGACGCTGGATCATCATGGATTCAGGTTTGGCTAAAATGCAGCCAATTTCCTTGGGCTCTTACGTAAGTAATTCCTTACAACAGAACGTCCATAAATCCTCTCAGAAATAATGACATGGGTCCTGTGAGGAATACAAGGTCCTATAAGGCCCGTGCCTGAATTCAAACCTAATCACGCTCTCCTCAGGTAAAGGATTGGATTCTGGCTCATATTAGAAGATGAAACACCGCCAATTCCTCTGCTTTAGAATAAGGATTAAGATAAACCTGAATCCATCTAAAATCCACCCACTCCCTCAAAAAGAGGCAAGGTTGTCTATCAAAAATAGATCGTTCCTCCTGAGGCTATCCAAAATGAAATTATTTCTTCCTCGCGACGGCAAAATCCGCATATCAATAAAGTTCACGTATAAATGGTAAGATTAACGTCGCGTATAGGAGTGGTACGTTGCAATGATTAAACAGTGCACTTTAAGCGTGTGTGAACGCTGTGTTCGTGCCGCCATCAAAGAATCAATTATTTCTAGATACTCATTATACCTTTCTGAAACCCACCTTAATCCTGCCTACCGTACCCTACCGTTGAATGAAACGTAACAGGGCCTACTTGGCAGAGGTACCGGCATACCGGGAGAGAAGGAGTAGCTGGGAATGCCACGAGTTGACAAGGAGATTTTCTGTACCTGTCATCTACACAACCCACTTGGCGTCGGGACAGCAAATTCCACCCTTGAAATTTTCGGAAGCCTTACAGAATCATTGGATTAACGCGAGCACGTTGATCTGACGTTTACGTAATACTATGTTCGGTGTCAAGTTTCCACTCAGAGTCAAGTGCACGTTCGTCTGTCGCGGCTCTGACTTTTCCGTGCCGAAATTTGATACATGCGACAAAGTTGACAAAGAGATTTTCTGTACCATGCATGGCTGTCATCTACACAACCCACTTGGCGTCGGGACAGCAAATTCCACCCTTGAAATTTTCGGAAGCCTTACAGAATCATTGGATTAACGCGAGCACGTTGATCTGACGTTTACGTAATACTATGTTCGGTGTCAAGTTTCCACTCAGAGTCAAGTGCACGTTCGTCTGTCGCGGCTCTGACTTTTCCGTGCCGAAATTTGATACATGCGACAAATAATGTTGACAAGGAGATTTTCTGTACCATGCATGGCTGTCATCATGATCTACACAACCCGTTTGGCGTCGGGACAATAGATTCCATCCTTGAAGTTTTCGGAAGCCTTATAGAATCCTTGCATTAACGCGAGCACGTTGATCTGACGTTTACGTGCGTTCGTGTCAAGTTTCCCATCGAGGTCAAGTGAACGTTCGTCTGCCGCGGCTCTGACTTTTTCATGCCGAAATCTGATACATATCTTGTGACGTCAGAGACGGCAAAATGCCAGCAGGAGCATTGACCTTTCTAAATTCACTGACCAGTTCCATTACCCCCTTAACTCATGACAGAAAGTAGCACTTACTTCAGCGGCATTTCTCCAAAGTTGTTTTTGAAACAGAATAACAGAAGTATTCTGTCTGTCTGGAAGTTAAAATCCGAGAGATCCTGATAAACAGCACCGCCGCGTCGGGGTCCTTGTGAGTGTCAAACCGACTCAAACGTAAGGTGAATGACAAGTGGAAGGAGATGTTTATTAACGTTTTGGGTGGGCAAAATACCAGAACTCTTTTCGGATCACTGGGGACTCAGAAAAAGGATTTTGAATGTCAGGATAGGATAATCCCGAGTCTGCTTTTGTCGCCTGCTCGAGTTCATGAGGTCTGCGTGTGTTAATCATTTTCAGTTTCTTTTTATCGATATCGGTTGTTGTTGAGTACGAGTAGAGAATTTCACGGTTGAACTTAATATTGATAGTCTATCAACTCTGCAAAAGAAATAGGGTATTGGTTATATGTTTGTCCTTTATATGATAAACATAAATTTCATATACTCCAATCGAGAGCAGGTCTTTTCATTTCAATCTTTAGATGAAGATGATCAGTCTTTTCAGATACATTACATAAATTTGTCCAGGGGGGGGGGGGCTTTCCCAGTTTTTGTAACGGAAAAATAAGTTAAAGGGAACACGTTTGTTACCAGAATTTGGACAACAAAACTGTAGAGTCACAGCTGCACATGTATCGACCGTGTCTTTGTGCTCCCTCCGTCCCCAGACCCAGACCTTCAATACCCGATAAGCAGTTTTTACGTACCCCAGAGTGAGCAAACAAAAGTCGAGTGGCACTTGTCGATTCGGAGCAGCGTTCTCACTGTGTCAACTTGACCTTGACGAATGGGAACAGCGTAACCTTCCGAGTAACAAAGGCACATCTAGATCTCTCGTGAGAAAGTCCTGGTTTTGTCCCTTTCTTTACCTCTTAGTTAGAGGTCACGTTTTGAGGCTTGAATGCGTCGGTTGGTTAAGAACGCTGTTTACGCTTTAACTTTAAGATACAGTACGCATGAGCAGCGAAATGCATTTCGGGAAATATATCGATGGTGAGGGATCCTAGGTTGTAAACGGTTCTTATCTAGACCATGCTTTATACATGCGTTGACGTGTTTGTTTCAGGGGAATACAACTTTGATATGTCATCCACAATGCATCTCGCTGCGCATGCGCAATTTTAAGTACGCATAAGTCAGTTTACAGGTTAAACTGCGCATGCGCAGGACTTGTATCCACACCATGTTACTCTAACAGCACCAAACTTCTTTACAAATAATAACGGGCTATGGACGCAGCAACTATGCGATACATGTAAAGCTCTAAGCTTTGGTTCGAAGTGTCTTTCCTAGTTTGGCCATGTTTTAGAGCTTAAGAAAATCTCTCTTGATCGGGTAGAAAGAAGTTTAAAAAGTGAGCTGTCAAAATAAACTGGTGATTTTTCACATACACCATTGGTTACATTCCACAAGTGTTAGACCTTGTCCTTCTCGAGGCAAGCATCCTCCGCGTTGAACTTTCATTGTTTTCACAACGCCAGAAAAACAACGTAACTCATCTTCACGTCCACGTTATCATGACATTCCTTCTCGGCTTGGTCACATGTACACTTTTTCCCCCGACCTAAACGCGGATTGTCGCCGGCCCTCGCGAGATCGACAAAACCAAACAGTAGATTAGAAATTTGTGGGCGACCTTCCCCCAGTTCTCTTCGATCAGTCTCGATACTGTGTGATTTAGCACCAGTTCAGCCAGGAGGATTTTGGGGTCTCTACCAGACTTAGGCTTAGGTCCCATTTGCACCGGTGCCCGTCAGGGATGTAGCACCGACCGAGCTCCAAAGCCAAATTTGTCACGCAGGACTTGGGGAAATGGGGGGGAGGGGGGTGAAACGGAGAGGGTGTACCCCGTGGGTAGGTCACGGCGTCTATTTGTTATGGGGTCCCGGATTCAAGTCCGATTTAAATTCGACCCGGTGCCCGGCCGTCCCCCCCCCCCAAAAAAAAACGGGACCACGTCCGAAAGTATCAAAAGCACCCCGTGACGGCAAATGGGACCTAAACCTAACAAACCTTCATACAGCAGGGAAAATAATTTGCCGGAGAAGTTTGGCCACCATGGTGTTTCATTTAATTTGCCCGCGTAGTTTGCCTTCCTTCCAAGGCAAGGGGAAATGTTACCCTGGCCGTGGGCAGACTCGTCTGGCCTTGGCCGCTCTTTCTATTTGGGCATCAAATTCTTCTATCCATAACCTCGTAGGAAGTCAAGCCAATGGAATAAAAATCAATTTACAAGATTCCTAGTGTTCCGGCAGCCACGCAGATATCGGTACAAATGACGTTATCGCGTTTCGGAATGACATTGTACATATTGATGTAAATTACTTCACGGCGTTTCGGAGTGACACTTTGGCACGTATAAGTTTTCATAATGACGTTATCGCGGTTAGGAATGACCTTGCACACATCAGTACTAATGACGTAAATGCCGTTGCGATCCATCACCAAGTATAGCACTGCAAAACTGTGCGTCAGTGGAGGACCAACGACAATTTGTGACTAGAAAATGACACTGCTACTGAATCATAACCCAGGATCTAGAGTTAGCTTTTACTAGTTTTAGACTAGAGTAGACACCTGTGATATTTTGTTTACATTGTTTGAATCTCTCATATTACCTTCAATTAGCCCACGGTCAAGAATTTGCAATACAGTTTACCATAACCTGCCAGCTATGATGCTCATAACGTTAATTGAAGAAATACGAACCTATGACATGATGTTTCGTATGTGGCGTAACTGGTAGTGTTGGGCTCGGAACCTAGAGGTCCAGAACTCGATACTTGCCGTTCCTCCTACGTTGTGCCCTTGGGAAAGGAATTTACACGACCTTCCTCAGGTAAAAGACTACTTTAACCTTCTGTTCGTAATTTGTATGAGGTACAGTTGAACTAAGTTAAACTTCAAGATTTTGAAAAAAAATCACGCGCTAATTCTAGTCGCCACTGTTGTCCTAACGTTTTGTCCACGTTCTGTCGACGAATTAGCCGAAAATCCGGAACAGCCTAGAGTGGCCATGTCAATCCCATTCAGGAACACGTAAGAGGATTACATGGTTGAATTTGCATTGCCCACTTGAAGCAGAAAAGTGCGGGGGTGCTTCAAAATATTCTTGGCCCACTTGTACTCGCCCCGAAAGGATACGCAGCGTCTCGTCCATTTGGGGCATAGATGCATAATGCAAAACCTACAACTAGTATTACTCTCCACTTAACCTACATATGTCGTAAGTTCATTGCACTGCATTATGAGGTCTTTCGGGGAAGTCGGAGATAAACCCACTACCACTACACTATAGCTCTATCTCCGTTACCTGTATTCTTATTTCCAAGGGCTCGGTCCATCATCATCATGCAATATTTCACTCCTGTTTGTTCTTACGTTTAGCGCTCTTTTGTTCTAGTATTGCACTGTTTTATTGCTCTTTTCTAGCATTCCACTTATACATAAGGACGTTCATGGTTTTAAAAGGGCAGCCCTAGAAAAGGGCACTGGATAACAGGTGCAAAACACTGGGAATGAGCCAAATCCTTACTTCTGCTTAGAGATTTTAGACGCATACGGTCACGTAACAGTTAAGCTGCGGGAATTCGTGCCTGACGGAGATTGGTGATTAGTAAATGATTATAATCCCGGCACCACCTGTTGCTAACCGCTATGATGGATAAATACCACACTTGGCTCATAGCGATGTGGCTCTTTGCCTAAATGTTAGGGGTTGAAAACGCCGTGTTTGCCAATATAGTTCAGACTCTAAGTATGCATTAACATCAAATGGTGTCCCTGGTAATAATAACGTTTCGCCCAGAGACAGCTGGCCCAGATATGTCGTCTGCATGACGATTAGGCTCCCATTCCACTAGACGGCGATCGCGCTGCGCTCTCATTACGACCTAAAACGGAAGTATATAACCTTCCATTTCTTAAAATGTAAAAATGTGACTAAAAAGACAACAAAAACACACAAAGAGTAAAAAGATTATTTTTCTATACAATTGCAGTGACGATGAAGTAAAGTGATGGGTGTCTCTCGAAACGTCCGGAAGTAAATCTCTAATTCTATCCAGTTGTAGAGATTGAATTATATTTGAATATTGTTTACCTGGATGTTTATCAATCTTCCTGATAGATAATAATTCGTTGAGCGATGTGTCAAATTTTGGTTCGCAGCGAGCGCGACAGAGCGTCGTCCTCGTGGAACAGGAGTATTAACGGCATTAACGTCAGTGACGGTGGCAGGAAAATAAAGAGCAATTTTACTAACTTATGAAGGTATCGCGTTACGCGTTGGAGAGAACACTCAGGAAATGTGTTTAAGCCAACTTCTCTGCGAACCTATATTATTTGAGACGGGTTTACGCAAACCTCCCTGTGCTCAGAAATGTGTCTGACGGGCTTTTAGGTAACCAGAGAGGCGTGCTCACTCGCCTAAGTGCGTATCAGCCGCCTCTGCTAATATATCGATCGATCAGATCGATACGCAAGCGTGAATGGTGCCTCACTGACTTCCTGACGCTTGATTTTAAGTTGAGACCTCATGTCGGACATAATGCCATTCCACAAGAAGGCCAATGATCCGTACGTTTTAACAGTCATTCGCACCGACACGGATTGGATATACTTGTTTGTATATATAGAAAACTACCGTGAGTGCGCATCGCTTGGGTCTTACCTTCGTGTCTCCCCGACGTTTGATTCTAAATTCTAAATATCGGACATAATGCAGTCTACAAGAGGGTCAATGATCCGTACGGTTTAACAGTCATTTGCACCGACACGGATTGGATAGGAAAACTGACGTGAGTGTGCATCACTTGGGCCTTAGTTTTGCGTCTCCCTGACGCTTGATTCTAAATTGAGACCTCATATCGGACATAATGCAGTCTACAAGAGGGTCAATGATCCGTACGTTTTAACAGTCATTTGCACCGACAAGGATTGGATAGGAAAACTGCCGTGAGTGCGCATCACTTGGGCCTTAGTTTTGCGTCTTTCTGACGCTTGGTTTTCAATTGGGACCTCATTTGCATAATATCGTTCTACAAGAAGGTCAATGACCCTTTCTAACAGTCCTTCACACCCACATGGATTGGATAGGAAAGCCCTTGCGTCCCATCCATTCATTTTCTGCAAGGCTATCGCTTACCGGTCACATTTTGGTCACAAACGTACACCGGTACCTTTGCAGTACAAGTAGTTCGGGGCAGATCGCAAGCAAAGATTTAGTTACAATCGTCGTCCATCAAGTGGACATGGAGTTAGGACTATCTTTCGTTGTATCAATTTTGATAGCCTGATTAAATCTCGCTTATAGCAGCCCGCCAAACATCCGCCAGTTAGAGCCCTGGACAGCGGAGTTTGTGTTACACAGACTACAATTTTGACTGGCCAACAAAAATAAAATGATATACAAGAACATAACACTCACCTGTCACACTCTTGCGAAGCCAAAACCACACTGACACAGCTGCCAAGATAGATCCCAAACCGGACGTTCAAAACTCACTGCAGAACGTTTGCTATAAACTCCTCCAAAAGTTACATCCGTCTAAACAATCACACACTGACCTTTGACCCCTGGAATACACAGTCCGATATATCAGGTGTGAAGCCAAATCCCTGCGCCGCGAAATACATGAGGGGTCAGGTACTGCGGCTGCGCACTGCAGGAGAGGAGCAAACATTTCGCAGCGAAGATTACTATGGCAACGACCTTTGTAAAAGCTAACAGATGTTTTGTAGTAGCCGATTCCACAAACCTTTAAATTGGAAAACCTATTTTTCAACAACTTTCCTTGTTTGAAATTGAACTGGCTATTTCACAATTTAATACTATATGAATAAATGCATTTAAAGGCAACCTTTCAAATGAGCTATTTGCCTTCATTGATTTAATGGGATTGGAAATTGGGACACTCCAAAGAGACCCTTTAGGAATCCTTAAGATAATGATATGCAGCGGGAAAACATGGCACTGTTTTGGCGCACACCACAGCAGCAATCCTAAAGATAATGATATGCAGCGGGAAAACATGGCACTGTTTCGGCGCGCACCACGGCAGCAATCCTAAAGATAATGAATGAATGGAAACCTTTATTGTACATACATATATACCCACTGGGCTCAGTACAGGTCGCAACAAGAGATACATGAAGAATATTGAAAATATAGAAACAGATATGCTTTATAAGTAAAGGTTTGTCTAAGTTCATAAGGAATGTGGATTTGACTATATTACTTGGTTGTATGAAGTGGGATAATGATATGCAGCGGGAAAACATGGCACTGTTTTGGCGGGCACCACAGCAGCAACTGTCGTAGTGTTCCGATAATAGAGCCATCAGAAACGGTTACAGCAGGGAAATAAAACATATGTTTGTGTCGTTATTTGGCTAGCAAAGCGTGTAAAAATGAGCAAATCAGGGCCAGTGTCTGACTCTGACCAGATCACCACTTCTGGTCACACGCCAAGCAATGGCGGAAGGACGGTCGTTATGTCATTGTCATTGTCATTGTCATTGTCATTATATCAGGTATCAGAACAATGTAAGAAGAATAGACCCCGATTTCGACCAAGGTGAACAAACTGGCCACCATCTGCATAATGAATTATAATTGGCGCCCCTGAACTATCTTATTACTCTTTTTTAGTCACACAAGGCAATAAAAGAAGTTAATCATAATTCTTGGTCCAGTGCACAAGTGTGTGTTTTCAGAGGATTATTCTTGTAAGTGTCCATGGTCTATCATGTGCTGACCTGTCATATTCAAATGTAACTTTTTCAAAGAATCATTCTAGGTTGAGTTATGATAGGTAACAGTTATAAACGTTACCGATCTTTAGATCCTCTCCGTTTTACATAAAACGGAAAAGAAAATAGAACACAACAAAATTGTGCCCATAGTAAATATATTGATATATGAGCTGCTAATGCACTGTTTACAAATGCTTTGTGTATCAGTCCAAATTAGGTGCTATGCTCTGTAAGGCTATAAAAGGTCATCAGAGGTGACCTGTGGTTTCGGCGTCATTACTATTAAATAAATCAATACGATTTCGGCGCTAAAATGGACGAAATTTTCTTCAGTGAAATTGTTCATAACTTGGACAAATTTAGCTTTTTATTGATTGGATTGAAATATTTTAAAGTAATCATTGTATTTAGTGTTACCATTAAGCCAATCCGAAAATATATGCCATATTCGAAACCCCCATGCACACCGTATATCTCAGGTATTTGGCACGGCGCACAAATTTGGCGCTTGTATCTGCCAAATCCATGCTAGCGCACCTGACCTCTCATGTATTTGGCGGCGCAGGGATTTGGCTTCACACCGGACCTGACTACTCAAACGCCTCACTTCTTGTCCGGAACTCGGAAATCATAAATTTGTCTCCCATCGCGAAGAGGGAACCTTTTGACACAAGACTATTTCAGTCCCACGACAAGTCCCTCCGTGATTTTAGCAGGGACCTTTCGTGATTTGGGCATGGTGCAGTTTCTGCGCATGACGTGAGCGCCGTACGACCCAATTGCGTCCGCTCTGGACTCTGGTCCATAGTTACAACCCCGGGCTGTTGCCTGGTTAAGTCAAGGCTAGCGAAAAAGGCGAAGGTGCTATCGGGAGCTTGATTAAGCCATACGGGGCTATATGTATACATAAGGGTCTTAACCCCTATTCAGCGTTCCCAACCAACCAACCAACATGTATCTTGAATAAACCATTACTTCTTACTACATAACCCAAAGATTTAGTAGTAGCCAGAATATTAAAGAATCTAAAAATACCGAGTAGAGTAGTAGCTCTTGTACGTGTCTTGATTGGGTAGCAATGAATCCCAGACGGTCTGGAGTCAAAACTAGCCGACGCCGGTGAAAACTGAATGTCGCACAACAATGCTACAGGGTAGGATCCGCTTCACACTGATAACATGTCTATATGTGGGTGACAGCTATCTTTATTTTATCGATTACGGCTTTCATCATGCGGTGTGCTTTTGGGTACAAAACAGGAGGCGGATCTTTGGTCGACAATCTGGTCTACGGGTGCCAGGGACAGACCTATCTGAAAACTTCTCATTGTGCCCACTCCAAAGGGCCTTGGACAAGCTGCCACTAGCAGACATCGTGATGAACGCAGCCCGTCAGCACCAGCTGTGGCCGTGGGACGGACGGGAGAGACATTTGTTTCATCCCGGCCGCACTTGAAAGGACAACGGTTCACCACGCAGCGGACAACCAGCGCTTTTAATCATCGCTCCCTTGATGTGTGTGCACCTTTTGCGTAACTTGTCTCTCAGAAAACAGCGTGAAATGAATTAGATATGGCACTTAGGCAGGGAGTGCACAAGTACCGTCTGACGTGAGTTACTTCTGGTTGAAGACGTGTCGAGAGGGCAAGTCCGTCATAATGGGCACCGGCGAGAAAGTGAGGAATGCGTGAACAACAACTGTCTTAAACTATTACACTCATGTCTCAAACTATTACACTCACTCCTTATGGGTTAGCAAGTCACATTCCTACAACTGCCTTCTCACTTGTTCATTTAGATAGAATCAGATATCCCTTTGATCATGAGTTATAGCAAACGACGCGTACAGAGAGTAGAATGATCACCCACGTCACAGACAATCACGGTAGATCTATTTTGTATCCTGCAGCAGCTTTTTTAGACATCTGATTTTCTTTTACGTCCGCTCGTTTGTGGTTAACTAACTTGAGAAGGGGACAATACAGTCGCACTCACCTTGACGTGTCGGGCCCCTGCAGACGACAGCAGGTCGTCATGGATACCGCACTTGTCGTCTGCTTTACATCCTTCCCCAAACCACACACAGCTGACGAAAATTTACAACTTGACCACACTGCCTGATTTAAGATTTGGGTGACCAAGTAAACAATAATGGTGCAGCAACTATAACATTAACGTCCGTTGTCAAGATGGCGGCGGTAAGATGCAGCGTTGTGAAGCCGTGTGGTTCCGCATCCGTGACCTTGACGCGACCCCTTACCCCGCGAACATCCCAAAAACGTGCCGGGACATCTCCCCCGGTGTGTGTTTTGCCGGCGGGCTGTTGTGTGCAAACAGACGATTTGTTATGTAGTGAGCGCGACTTAATTAACCAGCAACAGCACAATGACAACGCAGGAGAACTCCAGTAAGGCCACTTTTATGCCTGTGTGATCAACGACAATTCCTACTGAGACCAGCATGAGTATGTATTTCACTACGAAGAAGAAACCATTACATTTTATTGACGGCGGAAAGAAGTTAATGTGACATTGTAACATTTATTTATTTATTGATTGATTGATCTTAAAGGGTCGTCCCTTACGTCTTGTATTGTGAATACAATATTTCCCGTTATGATATTCGGATATGTGAACAGGCCAGATAAATCGGCCCTCGGACAATGTCTTGGCTGTTAAGAAATAAACCATACTCACATACCGAATATCAATACATCCAGGCGTTCTCGAGTTATGCTGGTCTTCTACAAACATACATACATACAAATGTTGCCCAAAACATAACCTTCTCGGCGAAGGTAATTATACTACGACTAAATGTACTACTAATTAAAAGGAAGGTCTCAGAGACAGGCGACATAATTGCAAACGACAAGATTTTCCCAATCCAACCAAATCAACCATGACAAGAATGCTACAGGTACCTCCCCGTAACGACGACTTCATCTCAACGCCTCTGAGTATCTGACCTGTAAAAACTGTTTCTATATTAACAGTACCAACTACTTACTAGTTTATCAGCGTACTATTGTCACAAATACCAGCGTAACTATCACCTGTTGCCATCGGGCATCTGAGAGGAATGTACGTATACATAACGAATGTTCCCCTGTCAAGTTACAATCCGGGCAGTGATTTACCACTATTAGTGATTTCCTCTTCTAAGCGTATTGACGTCCCTTGGTGGCAGGTAATTTCATGTAAAGTGAAATAATTGAGCCCCGTTCCAAAGCCCCCTGTCACAGAGCATTTAGCTCTTCAGCGGTACGTGAACTGTGACTCGTTGTGACGTCACGACCGGTGATTTGGCAGTTGTGTGTGCCACTCTAGTCATGACCTCTGACCCGTTGTGTAGGAATCTCTCCAGTGGTAGGTGTGCTAATTGGTCTCCAGAGACCGCCCGTGTTTTTTGCGGCTTTTCTGCCATTTTCACGAGTTTTAAGGGCTTAACGGCTATCAGGGAATTTACGCCATCCATATTTCTACCTTACATCAAGCGTTTAAGTATATGTTTAGTCCATAAGCACTGATCTCAATTAGCACCCGGACTTTTCCCTTTACGTGGATACACTGATGGTTTAATGCAATCAGACCATTATTGCTTCTGTAAAATATGATATCATCATCATTGTAATGATCCTTACCATGCGACCTGTACTTAGCCCAGTGGGGCAAAAATGTGCAATAAATGTCTTCATTCATTCAATAATAAGAACATTATATCAATAAGAACAATTTCGGGCATGTCGCTTGAGTTATGAGATTTAATTTTGTCATGAAATAGCAAATATTTGAATTCGTGCAGTATTTGCATAAGATATTATTGTTATCTCTTTCTGTTCTGTATCGGTGTTCTATGGTCGGTTACAGGTTGTTTCGTCACATTGCCAGTTCGCCACAGTCATATCGCCACAAAACTGATGTGTTACGCCGAAGGGCGGTTATACCGGCTATATAAATACAGATACAGATACATGGAAAGTCGCACCTCATCATCTCACCCGACCCTACTGACCTAGCCTGAAATCCAGACGTGAACGCTATATACTCACTCCGTATGCGTTTTACCTAGTACATGGTGTAACCGGGTGTAACCGTCATGCATGGATTCAGGCCAGGCAAGTAGCCGCCAGAAACTACACCCTTCATACTTCTCACAACAAAAACCTTTCACCATTTCCAAAGTCATAAGGCGCGTCACAGCTTATCAACTCCCTTGAGACGTTTTGTTTACTTTCTTGTTCGTTATACATTAACTAGAATACACAGTACAGTAGAAGCCAGTTGATTGCACAACGGATTAAAGCATACTTCAATTAACTGCACGGAATCTCCAAATCCCAAACCAGTGCGGTCCAGCTGGATAATTTCGCATTATCGCACCAGCCGGACAATTGCACGAAATACGCTGGCAAATAGGCTGTGCAATTAAACGGCTTCTATTGCACATTGTATCTTTGGCAGTCTATGCAAGCGAGAGCTCCCTGGCGATCGCTCGGCGAACTGCTGCTTTAGCGGTGGAGCACCAGGCCGACCTGCACCTCGGCCTCACCGGTGATGTCACACAGCTCACTGCTGCTGAAGTTTGCCACGATCTCCTTCAGGCCCGCACGTTTGGGCGTGAACCTCTCCTCAATCTTCACCGTTTCACCCGGGCGGATGTTCCTACGGTAAAGCAAAGAGTGAGGCTCAACCATTTGCAAAATCCATGACCAAATCTTTGCCCGTGCAGTATAGGCACCCCATTAGGAAGAGAGACGTGGCATTATCAGGAGTTAATCATTGCAGATGAAACTAACATCATGGGTTCATATGATCGTTTCATCTCTCCCATGTTCTACTATGTCCAATCCCTTGCCATACCTAAGGAAAGCTTACCGGAAGAACACGGTTTTAGGTTTCTGCAGCCCAGGCCCCTCGATGTTAAACTCGCAGTTGGTCAGGACCCGGTCCAGCGGGTTGGTGAAGGTGATGGCCGCCGCCACCTGCTGACCCAGGTCTGTCTTTCCCAGAACCTACAGAAAAACGCGCAGTTACAATATCATCATCAATCATCACTCATGACAGACGGCGGGCGGTATAAACTTCCCGGCACTTGTGATCAACTACTGACGTCATATGTCCACAAGGTCACGTGATCAATGTGGTTGATGTCAATGTGATTTTGAATTTTCAGGAAGATTGCAGTAGAAAAGTCAAGAATTCGATAGATTCTAAAATTGTGTGCACAAAGTTTCGACTCTGTGCCATATGCATGTTAACTACCAATACAAAAGAACTTCCATACTTGTCGGAGTATGATTCAGCTATACTCGATACTCGTCAGAGCTGTCAGAGAAACCAAGAACCGAGAGAAACATTGTCCTGAGCCAGAACTGATGGAAACTGTCTAGACCGTCTACTAAGATGACAAGGGCCTAAGACTTATACCAATGAAAATATTTCCCCCTTCCACAGTCTTTTCTCCAAAGTGTTGAAGTGAGACCATCTGTTACAGACCAATCACTTATGAATCTTACAAGGTGGCGGAGCACCCTTTTCAACACGAAGACCTGTTGTTTACCATATATGACATTTCTAATAAGAGGAACCATTTTGACGTGACGTCACCTTGACGTCCAGGTCCGGGAAGTCGATGTCCACGACCCTCTCGGTGGCGTAGGTCTGTCCGGTCTCCTGCACATGCGCCATGAAGAGAAACTTGAGCGCGCACTTGTCCTCCATGTGATCCATGCTCTCCATGGGGTTCACGGCCACGTTCACGCTCTCAGCTGGGGTGGGAGGAACATTAAGGTTGTGTAGTTTAGTACAGTGTACCTGTTAATGTACATTTATTACACCTGAACATCTGGTGTGCCTGTATCTGTATCTGTACCAGTAGTGGACATCGCTGTGAATACGCTTCACCATCGCTAAAATAATGATGCACATGTATATGATTTGGGTATTCTGCAGTACCAAAGAATGCCGCCAGAGACCATAATCGGTGTCTTCAAACACACACACACGCGCGCGCGCGCACGCACATACACACACAAACACACACACACACAAACGTACAAACAAACGAAACCGAAAAAAAGATCATTTTAACGCCACACTTCAGTACTTACTCGACTTAGGCTTCAGTTCCACCTCGATCTTCTCCTTACGCAGTTTCCGGTGCTGGACTCCGGTGTACTTCACGATGTTGGCAACGTACAGCAGCGTCACGTTGCGGATTTCACTGGAAGTGTTCTTCAACGTGATCGTACAATCGGCATCCTCGTTAATCTGTGATAAGATGTGGGTGTAGAATATGTACCTGTACTGCGACGACTCTCAGATGTCTGTTACAAGATATGTATATGTTTCCCATAATATCATTACATCATCCCGCCGTCTGTATTCAAGACCAATTTGGTTCATGGCATTGTTGTGACAATAGGGGTATCGGTTCAATTTGTACATGTTGGAACGTTTGTCATCGCTTTAAAAAATGAAAAGTCGTAGTAGGAACAACTGATATATAAGTGGGAAACTGATACTAAGCTATTTGAACATTTGTTTGGTCCGTTTATTTCTTGAGAACTCTACTTTTAGAATTCGTTGATGTCATCTGGGAAGTCTGGCTAAGACTTTGTTGTTACGCCATCAGTAGATATAATTGCTGTCTACTTCACGATATATTTACCGGGACGGAGCCGTCGTCCTTCAGGGAGAACTCGACGTCGCTGGTGGCGGACTGGTACGGGTTCTGGCCCGTGCTGCGACGGGAGCCGTACTGAGCCGCTCTCTGCACCGCCACGCGTTCCTCCTCAGAACCCTCCGGGAACTTGTAGTTCTCCGTGATGTCCTCTCGGTCGTTGATTCCCACAGCCTTTCAATGAAACGTTCAATCAAACAAATCTTTAACATCACAGTACCTCGACATGGAGGCAACAGTGACTATAAATACACGTCGGGCAGTATGATCCATATCGTTTCTAAAAAATGTTTGTCAAGGTCAATGTTTGTTAACATTCTATGGCATCTGTATACATATACAAGTACTATGCGATATATATTTGCTCATTTTGCAGCTGTTTTGTGTGATTCAACAAATGCATGGTTAAAAAATCTTTTTTTTTTTAATTTGGAAACTGTCGAAAATTGGTGTGCGCGCGGATGTCATATAATCAACTCAACATGGCCTTACCTTGGTGCTGATGAACCTCCCGATTGTTCCCTTCTCCATGCCGGCAACGTAACATGACCCGTCCCTCTGCTGGCACCAGTGGACCTGCCAACCAATCCGACAAATGAATGGATCAAACATCAAACGGATAAACTCAAAGATAAACTTTACGATTGAAACATTTTCCAGGTCTACATACCGGTACGTTCTACAGCCCTGAAAATGCATTTCATGTTGCCACGATCTTTCAAGGCTTAGCCTTATCCTAGCCTATCGCATCCAAAAAAATCAATAAAACCGGCTGCTTGTCAAAGTTTGAGCCTTTGGACTAACACACGTATACGTTTTTGTTGTTAATGACGGGGAATTTTCACAGGCAGGGCATAGTCTTTGAAACTAGATCAGCACAATCTATCAGAGAAAGAAAATACCTTGTCCGCGTTGACCTCGGCAAAGATGAAGCGAGCGTCAAAGTTGTACTGAACCTCGCCGTGTTTGATGGCATTAACCGAGGCGGGACCGCAGCAGAATATGCCTGGGTCGACATAAAAAAAAAAAAAATGGGGGACATTTGAGTTAAAAGGAACGATGTCATGATAACTGAATGAATTCGTGAATGTTCAATTGTTGTGTGCAATCGTGAGAGCTTTCTATCCAATTTCATGGAATATCACTGTATTTTGTTTCCATCAAAATCACGAACTTATTTTGGCATTTGGTGAGACAATCAGCGACGAGAGTACACCAGAGGCAAATGCAACGTTAGAGGTGAAGGCCCCCAACAAACTGTTCCTGTCTAGACCACACTCATGCAATCATTTTACACATCGAAAAAAAGCGACTTCTGTAAGGTCCTCTACAACTACATTTGTATACACACATATGTAGACGTAACTTTCTGTTTCAGAGCCGGTGAACTTTGACATAATGAGCCAAAGCATCTTATCCCATAGGTAAGACAGCTAGAACGTAATCCTTCAGATTGTATAGCACCATCAACAGGGTTATAAATAAAGTGCATTCTAAACTCCGATTGTAATTTTAGAATACGCTCTTCAACATGTCTATGATTTGTTTGATGTTTAGTATATTTGTTTATGTTTGTATGTCCTGCTATGGGTCATAAGAAAGAAAGACCACCCACCACTGCTCTTCTCCTGCGGAGTGGCGTCCAGGGCCTGCCACCCTCCGTACCCCTTCGGCAGGTCCGTCCGCGCCATCCACGCCTCGTTCCACACGTGGAAGTTCCTACAAGAAAAGAGGAATATAAAAAATGCTGTGTTATTCTTGCGTTGAAGTGGTATAGCTGCAAGTATAAAGCGTCCTGACTAATTTTGATGACTCACAAGGGACATAGTATGATGATATTGTTGTATGTAAAATCGAATTTGTTTGGAAAGGATGGCTCTCTTTGAAGTTGCTGGTAGTTTGTGGAGCCGTAGTAGCTCTCAAAATGTCAACAATATTCCCTACTAGTTGTATAGGTTACACTTTAACGTCCCGTACATTCAATGCATTGGCCACTGTCTACCCAGAGAAATACGACAAAAGGGTTAAAAAGAGGAATCCCTCTCCTCTGCTTGCGACAGCCTGAATAGAAAAGGGAGAAAGAAGCTCCGCATTGTGGCAATACAACAACAATTAAACTCCTAATAAAACATGCAATCCCTTGAATAGTTTCACCATCAATTGGTAACAAAAATGCGGTTCCAAACTGACAGTTGATGAGGGAAATATAAACTGTCACGTTTGGGACCGTATTCTTTACACTACAGCAGCAGTAGTAGTATTGCAGTAGTAGTAGCAGTAGTATTGCAGTAGTAAAAAGTAGAACTAGTCAGTATTGCCCTGAGAAAGGCTAGGTGAAGGAAAGGTTCTGTGTATAAAGCACTTTGCATGGACAGGGACTGACCAGACGGAGTCGCTGTCCTCCAGCAGGTTGCCGTACTCGTCAACAACCTTGTCGATGGTCAGGCTGCCGTCCGTGTCATGCGCACTGGAGAAATTGGTCACGCTGCGAGAGGGAATGCCGAGACAGCGGAGAACTGGGGAATCAAGAAAGTTCAGAATTATAAATCATCAACAAAACAAAACGCGCAAATAAATCTGTTTTGTCAGATACGTATATTTCCAAGTATGAATCTCCAAGCAGATCCCGCGGAAGCTTAAGATAGTATCAAAAGCTGGCAAAGGTGTGTAGCCGGTATAGGGGTATGCATTGCCTACCGTAGGATCTGCGGCAGAACGTACTGGTCAAAGGCTACTATGAGGTTGCCAATGCGTACTGTTAGGCCGGCTATACTACTTTTCCAGTTTCTGATACTATCTTATGCTCCCGTAGGATCTGCTTGGAGATTACTGTAAACTCCGTACCTGTGGTAGTGACGGCGGAGAAGACCCAGCACTGCCCGTAGCTGACGGGCTGTTTGGTCCTGTGGTACTGCTGCAGGATCCGCACGCTGCCGTTCCAGATCCAGGGCGCCACCCCTCCGGAGTAGTCCCCGCTCCAGTTCCCCTCCAGCACGCCGTTGTCGTCCTGGCTGTTCACCTGCGACAGATGCAAGAAGCGTCAGCAACTCCACTAGATGCAACAACATTGTACTCAATACAAAAGTTACTCAAGCAACAGGATAACTTTTGTTACGTTGCTTGACAAACTTTTGTATCTCACTACCTAAATGTCCAAGTCTCATTGACGTTATACAACATTGATTATACATCATGGCGGTAACCTGTTGTCCTCCGGGTTCCAATTTCAAAGGTATCATACATTGAGACAGGGATACATGTAGGTGAGATGAGATGAGGATCGTACATCGAAGGTATCATAATATACTGATGAAAACCATGAAAAACGAACATGCACGTAAAGACACGTTCGAGTCATTCGAAAGAAATGACGGTGGTTACATGGTTAAATATCTGCATAGTTTTCTTTCGATTGATTTACCAATGGATGAATTGTTTTATTTGTTTGTTTGTTTGTTTGTTTGTTTGTTTGTTTGCTTGCTTGCTTCTTACCATTTGTGACACCACTCTGGTGACGGCGACCGGGCTCCCGCGGGACATGACGGACACGCCGGAGCGGTCCAGCAGACCCAGACACGCTTCCAGGATCTCGGGCTCAAACTGGGGGGATAATATAAGTTGTATTGGTTATGTTGGTGTGGCCATACATACACACACACGTATACACATGTACCCGTGTATACACAATACACACACACACACACAGTCACACAGTCACAGTCAGACACAATGATCAAATAAAGAAACCATTCATTCATTCATTCATTCATTCATTCATTCAAACGCACGCAGAGAGAGAGAGAGAGAGAGATGAATCCACAATACTCACGCACTACGGCATCTAGATGATCATAACACATCGATATCGCATCATAAATAAAACGACGGGATAACAATGTGGAACTACTACTAACGCAGAACATATCGTTATGCCTTTTCCCCGTGCCAGAATATATACAGATATGTCGTCTTGTCCAAAGTTTACTAGAACAACGACAAACCATCACCTGATGACAATGTTTCTCACCTGTCCATAGTTCCAGGGTTTTCCGTTGAAGACCTTCATCCAGGTGTTCCTGTCCACTTTCCAGGACTGGTACACCTTTCCAAACTCCCGCAGAACGTACTCACCGCGCTTGTCGTCACCCTCAAGATAAACCTCGTCATCTGGTAAGAGCAAATGCACGCAAGCCATGAATGATGTGGGGATTTTTTTTACAAAAGGTCCTGTTACATACGGAATACAACAGCTTTGTTCACGGCAACAATTTGCGGAGATTCTTGCTACAGTTTTGCCTGTCTTGTGACGGTAAAGGTCGGCGGTTCATATTTTTATACATGTAATGCGCTTATATAACGATATATATCTTAAATGAAAATCGTCCTAAATGTCCAATGTACATGTATGTGAATACGTCTCAAGATGTTTTTATCGTATACTAGTAAATGGTAAAAAAAAGTCCTTACTATGTTATTGCCAGCGAGAATTTGATTATGTTGTAGGCATTCGACTTACTCTGTTTGAATAAACAGGTGAGGTTTCTTTCAATTCCCATTGATTAATGTTTTATCTGTTCTCTTCTGTTTTGTTCTTTCTTTCTTTCTTCTCCGAACTGCTAATGTTTGTGAGTTATCAGTACCTTCACACCAAGGGTTGAAGAGAATGACCAGCTCGCTGTCGTAACGGGTCTCATACGACAGTCCCTCCGAGATGGTCTCCACGGACATGCGCCACTTGGCCACGGGGCACTGCGCGGGGGGAGTGACGGACACCACCGCCCAGGGTTCCCCTTCCTTCACGGAAGACAGCTCGGCCTCCCATCCGTGATCACCCGGCCCGTCCCCGACCCGCACGATCACCTCCGTGCCCTTGTTGGCGAAGGGTTTGTCCGTGTTGCCTATAAGTATGCAAATAAAATGGTGAAAAAATAGATATAGGTATGGTCGATCGCCCGGCAGAGCTAACAATCCATATAAAATGTATCTACGGCCACATTGGTCGTGCGATCGTCGCACAATCTCAAACAGATGTGGCATTCTTTTGATATAGTGGTGAATGTGTCCTGAAAATTGCAAATGTCTTGTTACGGAAAAGGCTGTCTTAGATCCTCGTCTGTGGTTTAAGTCTGGTAAATCGTACAACGAACTACTACCATCGTGACCGCACGCGCCGTAACGTATGTATAACTTGACAAGAGAGCTGACAAGAGGGAATTGGAGGGAAAGTCTCTTCAATAGAGAAGAGTTTCTTTTTACGGTTCACTGCGCCAGAAATGCAGAGTTGGCACCATGCTAACAGCGCTAGCCATTGAAAGACAGAATGCGAGCGTACGCTCCTTCATAAAGAGACATCCACAATATCACGAACGCAGCAGAACCTTCTTGGACAATCACCTGTGCGGAACTCCAAGACGATGTTGTCCTTCAGACGATCGAAGCCGTGATCGAAGCCGAGCTTGAGCAGGAAGGGCGCTCCCCTGCGGACCACCACGAGCGGCGAGTCGTACTCATCCGTGTGGTGCAGAGGCGCGTTCTGCTCCCGCAGGAAGTCAACTTTGTTGATTCTCAACTGTTGGGCTGGGGGGAAGTAATGATGGGAAAATTGAATTATGGAAAACAGACGTTGAAAGACTGCACCGATTTCAGGCTGTCACAACCCTCATTCCTAAAGTTCGCTTTTGACATCAACAGACAGCTACGTTTTACTTCCCCAAAGTAGAAAATGCGCTTGGAGATTAGCATGCACTCATTGCAGGCAATGTGCCTTTCTGGCGATGTGATCACTATGGTAGGCATTGAACTAACGACGGTACATCATGTTAACCGTTGAACAGTGCTGATTGGCTCGATCCGCTGCGCGGAAGATGATAGGATTGTTGTCGCTTGGTTTCAAGTGTGCGGTACCGTTCTTTTGTTGCGACCTGTTCGGAACCCAGTGGGTATGCGTGTACAATAAAGGTCTTCATTCATTCATTTACGTATGTAACAGGTGGTCCTTGTCCAATTTGAACGCTTCTCCTAACTCAATGTTCCTGAAGACTACAACAAAAATATGTAGAACTTGATCCAGACCTCAACGTATCTATAGTATCAACGTATCTATAACTTTGCGTTGCACACTACAACTCGGAGACAAACCGACCTTTCGTGTCCTTGCTGACCGGCAGCTCCAGGTCGATGCCGCCGCAAAGTTTGGACAAACACTGGAAACACGGGAAGACGCTGGTCACTCCGGTCCCCTCTTCTATCACACTCACCTGGTGGGTGGAACAAAATAAGATAGTCAGAAAGTTTCCTCACAGTTGATCCTCCTTCTATATCTCTTTCACACATCTACATCACTCACTGTTAAGGCTTGATTTAAGATCATATAATTACGAGTACGTGGTACAATTGCAGAATGGAGCTCCCGGTAGAAATAGGATGGTGGCCAGGCTGGTTAGTGGGCAGAGCCGTACAAAATCACCTTGTCAAGCCGCCATCCGGGAAACATCCCCTTGTTGTCATGCCGGATCCGGATCTTCGTCAGGGTTCCCGGGTCCTTGTCCACCCAGATCCGGAATATATCCATCCTGGGAACGAGAATACACAGGAAATCTCACGAGACTTCGATCACGAGAAGTCGCTCTTGGCCATGATAATTTCGACTTTAAAAACAATATCATTTTGAATTTTTATCAAAGAAGAACTTTTATTGCCACCAAACAGACTGCCACTTGTAAGCGTAGATACGGACGGAAATAAAGTCAAAGATCTAGTGTGGAATAACAACAGGGAAATACAGATAAGGACATGGACAAAGACTTGATTCACAAAAGCTACCATCATACAGAAAACCTTTTGTTTCAGCTGCTCATTGACTACTCGAATTTTGGCGGGTTGGTTCTACTTTCCTCACCTTACCGCACAGCCGATTTCTCTATCACATGTTCTGTTAACTCACTTTCCCCGTTCAAATGGGTCCTGTTTCCCCTCGGCCTTGAGCTGAACCTCGCTGGTGGTGCCCTTCTCGCCGGTAAGTGTGATGAAGACGTTCGCGTCCGTCCCCGCACCCTTCTTAGACGACGTGAAGGTCTTCACGAAGTATTCTTTGAAAAGGAAATAAAATCGACATGACTTAACGAGTGTGTGATAAACGTAAACGTAATATTTACTTACTTACCTAATATTTAGTGTGATATATACGGTATCGCAAACAATACTAATGATCTGTGCGTCATTGCACTTGCAGTACAACTTGAAGCACCCCCATTTCCAGACAGTACGGAATCTTACATGCAAACACCAGTCACTTTGAAAGTACACTTCACAGTTAGGGAGACGTCGTTCGGTCAAGGCTCGACATAAGACGATGCTCTCATTCGAGACGTTACATTGAGAGATCTGTTATCCATATGTGTCTATGATGTTGTATTATCTTTAGGAGAAAAGGAGTCATTGTTGTAGGAGACAGTGTGGGGCATACACGGAGGAATTCGAAATGTCGTGCTAAAAATTCCAGGGGTCATGTCGAAACTGAGGTTTCTGGCACCATAGGCACTATCGTGGAACGTCTGCCTCATAACAGTGATCTCATAACAGTCAATTTTACCCGGATGAATTTACGGAAACGTTTGACCGCCCAAAATCATAGTATCCATTTGCTTGCCTGCTTTTTGGTCAATTTACAATGTACATGAGTACATATTTACAGGGTAAGTATAGCACTCACTCCGGCAATAAAACTTTGTGATGTCATACTCCACGGCTTGCTTAGTCAAGTACTTACTGAAATACGGAAGTGTGCAAAGAACGGACAATTAAGGAACCTTAAGCTTAATAATCAAATCATTCTGCATGATGTGACAACACTTACTCGTTTAAACGTTCCAGCTGGTCTGATACAGTATGCATTTGACAAGTTAAGAGTCCCAACCGAATCGCAGAATCAACTATTCTGGAGATCTCGGCAGCCCCCAAAAGGTCCACACGGTGCGTATTGAATTCTACGCCGTGCGCGCAAGACGCTCGTACAATAGGCTGCACATAGATATGCTGCAGAAAAAAACTTACCTTTCTTGTCTGCCATGGTACTTCAGATCGGCTGCTAACAGCTCTAGAGACGTGTCTGATGTTGACGCCTGTATAGACAGAAATCATGTAGCTTCAGATGGGCCAGGGTGGAAAGTTAAATGATGTCGTGTGTGAAACTGCGGGGTTTGCCAAGATTCTTACAAGAGGAACTTTCAAATATAGGCGTGACGTAAGAAGGCGGAACTACTGAGGAGTGGGAGGGAGTGTTTCGGTTTCTTTGACTAACTCTACCCGACTAATGTGGGAAGCATGTGGCAAGTCAGGCCTTGGAGAACGTAACGTTTTATTTTCAAGTTTGAGTATGGTCCATCTTGTTACTTGTCTGGTTTGTTACGATGTGCCTTTACTTGATACTTTGCACTCGTTACCTATTAGAAGATCGGTGTCAAAGTTTGGATCATAAAATCAGTGTTTTTGACTATACTAGACAGTGGTGAAATCTAAGAATTGAGAGCTATTACTGAGATGAGGCTGCCTATAATTTAGCACGTCGCCTGTGGTTGATTTACTGATCTTTTCACACCCCACTTGTTCTCTAAAAAGGAAGGTCAGACAAGTTTTTCATCGCTCGAGGGGATGGGCGGTCACGTGACATACCCAGACGAGGTGTGAGAGGTTAGACCGGAGTGGGTTTTGACATGACACGCCCACCGACTGGCACAGCGTAAGGGCATACGGAAGGGGTGTGTACTATTTCTACAACACTGCACAATGTCTACAACACAGCACAATGTCACAATTTCAAGCTTTTGTCCACATTAAATTTATTTATTTCTTTGCACTGCAAACGCAAAGCCGATGTCACACAGCAAGAATCTCGCCTGGAGAGTGCACGACCTCAGGGCTACATTTTCGGCCCGACGACAGGGTCGGTGTCCTCTTATCACTCAATCATTTTAAGAGATTGTCTATGTTCACAGGTCACCGAGCCGTAGTAGTAGAAGTAGTTGTAGTAGAGACATACGGTGTATTACAGCACCGCCAAGTTGGGTTCACCGAACTACGATGTTGGGGTAACATCGTAGATTTTCAGGTCAGATATACGCTGGACTCTCTGGCCATTTTGAAATCCTGCCGAAGGTGACACAATGTGACAGGCTTAAGAGTTTCAACAAAGGAGACCTGACCTTCCTGTAGTTCGGGGTCATTTGGGATGGATCGTCCCACAAGTTCTCACGTCTCTCCCAAAACAAAGTTACGTTAGGTACACATGATAGCCTGTTTGTCCGACGCATTGCTGGCATGATACAGATCGTTGGACCGCCATTCATAAGACATTCCACAATCCTGACAACAAGGTTCTAACAACCAGTAGTGGGAGTCACGGTGTGTATGAACGACGAGCTAGTTTAAGATTAAGAATTCAACACCTGATTCGGTGTATCATGTAACTCGTTGATTTTCTCTTTTTCTTCAGATTCCTACGAATTTGTTCACCATGGGCACACTGTGCACCATTCAATTGCTTGCAACATATCACCCAACGTGTGGATTGTACATCATTCAAAGTCTGCGTGTGTGCAAGGAGGCTTTTTTTAACCTCCTTGGTGTGTGTAGAAAAACAAAAGTGAAGGAGATAACCTACCGACGGTACGGGCGTAAAGTCATCAGTAAGCTGTTATTTATAACGTTACAACACATGATGTGCCATGCGTGGTGGGAAACATGCCGCGGTTCAGAGGCTACCCTCCGTGACGTGTTGTCGCCAAAAAAAGAATGTGCAAACTTGAAATTTACTAGTGTAGCGTGACAGCAAAGCCATCGGGACATCCCAAAGTAAAATGCAATTTCAAATTACGCTGACATTTTTTTTGCCACAAAGCAACAAGAATCAATACACAAACTGACTCATACATGTTTACCGTTGAACATACACGCCCTTGTTTTGTGTAAGCAGAGCATCGCGCAAAAACAGTCAACTCACGGCATACTAGAAAACGGCAAATATGACAAAACTGAAGAAATACTGTAGAATGGGAAGTTCCCTATTTCCGTTTGTAGGAATGAGCTGCCCCCTTCAAGGATCGTGAACAAACACACCTAAGTATTTGCTCCAAAACCGGGGTACCATAACATAACGGTATATGCTAGTATGGTGTGTTATTTTCAAAGTCAGAAAATGGTGGCTGAATGGTGTTGGTAACAGCTGTAAGGTAACTTGCAGAAGACAATGATACAAGTTCACCACGTGACAATGCGTAAGGCTACACGCGAGGGGGCTACGCGTTACGTAAATAAAACTGTATGAAAGTTTTAAGAAGAAGAACATCAGGCTCTTCTATCAGTCAGAAACATGAAATAATGTTACGAACTGACCTCAGACAAAGTTATAAAAAAAGGTCGGCCGCGGGTCTGCTCATGTGCCAACTGGTCACTCTCCCCGGTCATTTAAAGTCTTTAGAATTATCACCTTCTTATGAAGAATCTATCACCTTCATATGTAGGACTTCTCGCCTTCTTGTGTATCACACACTTTCAAACTCCGTAACGAAACTTTCTTACTCGAGAAGGAAATGTGTTCGAAACAATATTTCACGTTCAAACAAATTACAAATATTTTGTCAAGGAACAGGTAGGACTGACAGGACGATCCCCTTGGGATTCACCTCCAATTATTTGACGTATTCGTCGCGATGTTTATCCCTACATGGGTCAAAAGTCGAGGTAATCATTCTTGTCGAACAACTACTGTCTCAGTCTACTTCATATTTAGCATAGTTTGAACGTGATAATTGAGTGTAGAGATCGTCGTTCGTTGAACCAACACCGTGGATCAGTATCGAACAAGAAATTCCGCAGCCGTTTTCCTGAGGTATTGCCGGATAACCACTTCATTGTGGTGAATAGGCATTGTTTTGGTAGACACAGAAACACGAGATATAGATATCCGGAAGGCATTAGCCGAAGACAAGTGGTAGTAATAGCATCCATTTTGTAAGCACCCAACTCTGTAAACTGTTCGGCTTTACCTTAGGCCATTGGAATTATACCTTAGGCCATTGGAATTATACCTTAGACCATTGAAATTATACCCTTTGTGGTTTCTGAGAAGGGCCATACTTTTAACAACGCTTAGGTAAATACGTCCATGTGATACATACGAGACTACATTGCACCAACTGAATGTTATACTCTGAATCTACCCCGACCAAACCTTTTGTAACGTAACGTGCTGTGCTGTGTTGTGTTGTGTCAATAAAGTAACTAGTCGGGTACTTTTCGCAACACAGTATAAACGCCGGTGTTTCTGTATTAATCAATAGCGTTGCACAAATGCTGTAAATACTCCATATTGTCTGTCTGCCTGGACAGCTGAAAAGGGTCAACAGAAAAACAAGTACATTTGTACAACATAAATCCTGACCTACCTGTTCCTGCACTGCTCGCTGTGCAGAAATGCCGGCGATATGGCGCGATGACTGATCGAGTCACCTCAGAGTGGTTGTGGGGATGAGCACGTGTGCGCATGCGTATTATACTTAGAATGCCTCAAGGGTGTGATCGCATTCCGCTGGATAATTATCCCGAGACAAGGAAGACGCCCGAAAATAAGAGCACACGTCACGAGCATATCCACAATGCACTTTTAGACAATCAGTGTCTCTCTGAGACTGACGTTAAGTCTTCGTGTCTCCATATTTACGCAGAATCAAAGAGTGTCTGTCTGAAAAGGTTCTCTTGAAATATCTTTGAGAGGTTTGGTAAAAATCTTGGCTACTTTTACTATTGTCACATGCAGACTTCTATAGCCCACCATCTCGTAAGAGAATTGTTAACTCGTATGTTCAAACGTAAACTGAAGAGGCCACGCAGGATTCATCAAGAGGAAATAAATATCGTTAGATAGATAGATAAAGTTTACAAAACTATGGCATGACAGTTGCCAGAGACCACGGTTACCTATATTTCACAGCACATTAGTGGCGGAGAAAAGACGACTGTGCCGAACCCTATATGGGCGGGTCTGGGGCATACCTGTAGTTGTTAAACAATGTGTCTAGTGTGTGTGTGTGTGTGAGTGTGTTTGTCATGATGTCAGAGGCTATATGTGACAGGGCGTGTTGAGTTTTAATGCATCAAGTTCCGGGAGGTCTCTCTTCCGTAATCATTACAGACATGTAACAGTTATGAAATATTACTGATATTCTCAGTTTCCCAATTCTTTATTTCTCTATTTATGCCCTACCAGCAAACGAGAAAGCGTTGATCAGAAAGAAAGACATCCTTAACGGAATGTCGTGTTTCCCCTAGATCACTGAAGATTACATTTTTACTTAGGGGGACTCTTTACCCGGAATAACAAACGAAGGCTGTCACCCGTGAAAACAGATCCTGTAAACAGAAGGATGGCTGTTAAAGCAACAAAGATTAATTTGCGATAGACCGAAATGACTTGTGCTATATTCATCTGCACCGAGTCCGTGGAATGAAGACACCTGGCGATTTAAGTTGGCGATGCAGATATCAAGAGTCCCTACATGATCCTACATTGTATGAAACGTAAACGTAGAATTCATGAAGCTTGCAAAAAAAGTGCATCCCATTGTCAAACTACCTCACACTACCTCGAACGCACGCACGAACACCCACACACACGCACGCGCACGCACACAAACATACATACATACATACATACATACACACACTTACGCAACGTGTGATTACACGTACACTAACTCGGCTGGGTTGCGGGTTCTAAAACGTACTTATATGCTCTCTTAGACATGGGACTGACGACAGGAAAAGGCCGGTGCAAAACGGAAAACATTCAGGCACTGTGTAATAGGGTACGAGAGGGCACGGAGTCAGCATAAGTCGGGTAAAGTAAAGATATCGTTTTCTAGTCAGACATGACTTCAGATTTCCGACGATCAGAGACTTGATCTGTCTCAGGATTTCAGTAATGTCTGTACACGTGTGTCTGTACTGTACGTCTATTGTTCAATCGACCAGTAGGCATGCGGCGTTTAACGGTTACTGTGTAACACAGCCGTACAACACCCCCTGTCCCCACATTCTTGATCCGGTTGAGGTTTACACAAGCTACAAGCCGTGCCCTTCATACAACCGACACGAAAAGCTGCCTCTCTTCCAGCTGAGTCATTCGTGTTCCTAATCCTATTATTCTTTTACAGACTTATCTGGATACAGTAATAATATTAAATATGTTTATGGCAAATTTATTGCAAACTAGAGTTCCTCGAACACATATCTTCGCCAAATAAACAATTTCTATGGAAGATAGTTCTTTTTGAATGATTAATGTGTATAAGTCCATATGTTATCTAGTCACATCATGTAGTGGTTGGTTGGATTATGAACATTGTGAGTAGATTAGTCTATTCTGTCGGTGTACATAATGCAGCAAATGTTTTGGCGATGTGAATGAATGTCTTTGCATAATCAGGACAATTTGTACAGGTATGAGGTTACTGTTCTATTTTGTGTTGTCATAATTACTTTCGGAGAGCTGGTTATGTTTTGGGTAGCGTTTGTATGTATGTATGTATGTATGTATGTATGTATGTATGTAGAAACCAGCAAATTGAAGACCGGCTGAATGGATTGAAGTGATATTTGGTATGTGGGTAGGTCTTGGAAACCTGGAAACCACAGGAAGTCACGCCGATAATTGCATTCGTCACTCACCAAACCCTGGCCACTGTAACAGTTGTTCCTTCCAATTTACGGAACATTTTAACTCACCAAGGGTCATCTAAGGGCCGACTCCCGCCTTGGTGAACGTTTGTTTCAATCTCATGAAAATAGAAAGTAAAGTTTTGCAGTCGCGAGTTAAGTCAGAGGTATTTTACAGAGTCCAAGGTTATGATTTCTGCGACTGTCCGATGACAGCCACCTGTCACCTTTGGCGATTTGTATTTCTCGCAATGATGTCAGTTCTTTCTAGCCGACCTTTCCCTTACAACATGACATCTCTGTTAAGAGTTGAGGAATGCGTGGATAATTGACGGTGACCCTTTTGACCTAAGTGCTGTTCTTCAACATGTTGGGTTTGTCTTGTCCCAGCACTTGGTCACTTGTTGTTTTAACCTAGTTCACAGATGTAAGTACTATGTGTTACAAGCCGTCATTGTTCAATTATGTTATATTACTGACTTTACATAGTACTTATTCGTTTGTTTAGACCCATGTAGTGTTACTGGCACATGGAACACCAAGTTTCCTTGCAGTCCATCATAAGAAAATACACCTGAAGTGTCTCGTAGATATTAGCTCTACATCTTTATATCAAGTGATATTCGTCAAGTTCCCTCTACTACATTTTTACCGTTCCCATGATATAGTGTTGCTTTTATTGTTGATCTGTATATAGATATAAGCAACACTTGTATATAGATATGTTATATTTCAACTGCTATGAATCCTTTGCTGTGTGCCGTCGTATTGACATCAATTCAGCAAGCTATTTAATTGCTTAATTTTATAGATACGTGTTGGACACGGTCAGGCTTTGTATTTTGCTAACATGAACCATGACCATTTATAGGCATTTTTCAGCCAGTAGTCTCTACCAGACTCCATCCTGGCGGAATAGTACACGGATGACCTAGTAACATCCCTGGTCAATCAGAATTTCATGCTTCCAAGACAACGTCTGTTTATCAGGGATCCCCTGCTTCCACTGGCTCCTTTGACCTATTTCTCTATTTTTAGACATCTATGGGTCGATTCAAGTCCTTTCAGGTGACTCCGTCACAAGTATTTTTCAACCGTTATAGAAGTTTCCCTAAGTAATTATATTAAATACAGAGTGATTTATATAATTTGCATCTCATTATGTTGATAATCATCCAAAGTACCTACCTACCAAAAACAAAAAATATCCATCAATCCCCTCAGGAGTTATCCATCTAAAAAGTTACGAAATATAACACCCACTGCAATTCCAAACAAGCTGCTAGGGGGCCCAAAATTAGACCATTGACTCCTAGTACCAACAGCTATCCACCAGTAAAAAATCACGAACCTGGCACTTCTGGAAAATTTAGGCGCAAACTTTGATGCTCACTTGCAGTACCAAAACAATTTGCCAGGAGGCCCATTATCGAACTTGACCTTCCTTTCTGTGTCCCCTACCTATCAACCAAATATCATTAACATCCATCAAGAACATCTCGAGTTATCTTGCTTACAGACAAACGCACTTACATACAAAGCCAGCTACAGCACCATAGGTAAAAGGTAGCTAAACCATTCTCGCACATGGCAATCCTTTCCACAGCCGCTACAGACCTGCCAAATATCGTGGAAATCGCCCAGCTACATTTTGACTTATGCCTCCCGAAAAAACACCAAAAAAAAATACTAAGCTCGCTAATGTACCATAGGAAAACGCCAGGTAACCCATTTTCGAACTAGGCATGCCTTTAAACAACCGCTACACACCTGCAAAAAATAAAAAAGTTCCATCCACAATTTCTCGAGTTATATCCTGTTGACCTACATACAGACCCAAGTCGGCAAAAACATAAGCTTCTTGGCGAAGCTAATAATTTGACAGGGGAGTTTTACCACGTAGGATTTTATTTGTGCTCCCAGCTACAGGCAACATTACGCTTATCGCTGGTTCATTCTCCTGGTCACCTAATTTTACCGAATTCTGTTATCCATCCCATTGACATAGCCCCTTTAAATAGGAAGACATATCTAAACCCTATGCTATGAGGCATGGACTGTGAAAATTGCGAATTTGACCTTTCTGAAGAATACTGCCCATCTTACGACTTGAAGTTGTCTTGAGAAGACTTGGGAGGTTTGGAATTGCTGGCGTCCTGTCGAACTGGCTGAGTTAATGATAGCTGGTTGTATTGTCTGTCAGTCTGTCTGTCAGTCAGTCAGTCAGTCAGTCAGTCAGTCAGTCTGTCAGTCTGTCAGTCTGTCAGTCTGTCAGTCTGTCAGTCTGTCTGTCAGTCTGTCTGTCTGTCTGTCTGTCTGTCTGTCTGTCTGTCTGTCTGTCTGTCTGTCTGTCTGTCTGTCTGTCTGTCTGTCTGTCTGTCTGTCTGGCCAATCTTAACTAGTTTCCATCAACCTGTGGAGTATGGTAGAGACTTATTTCGAAAAAAAAACAGAATCCATGGATTTTGAGGCACAGCTTGTTCTATGGTTCCCCTGTATTATCTACTTCCGCCGTTGTCCACAATCAAAAACAAGATAAGGCATCGATGTTACACGGTACACGGTACGGGGACAGGGTTCATCGCTCCATAAATCACCAGCACTAAGGTCAGCCGAAGTTCATGCCCGCCACTTGGCTACAATCTAAGATCATCTAACCCCAAAAAAACCCTCACGGTGGGGATGTTTTGATACCCCCGCTTCTCAGAAGAACAAGTCACGATCTCTGTCACATCAATGTTTTCAGAAGGCTCCAGACGTTCTTTAAGTGAAACTTTCTTTAAGTGAAACGATCCGTATGGTCGCTGTTTCATCGGATATGACACAATACCTCCTTTGAAGTAGGCGACACTAGTACTGCTGACATGGACAAATATACCAGCATTTTGCCAATTGTAAGAGACAGTAGAATTCATGCAAGTGGTTACGACGATAGTGGATTTTTTTGTAACCCTGATTACCGCCAGCAACCCAGCTACAGGGGATTAGATATGATATAAGAATTGGATAGACATAAGAATTATAGAGTATCGGTGAGGGGGAACAGTGCAATGTTCCCATTAAATGTAATTACTCTTTTGTAATAAGACACACGGCACGCGCCCATACAATGGGCAACAGGCCTATTGAGTCTCGTGAGCCACGTTAAGTTGCCACCTTTCAAGGAGAAATCTTCAAGTGACTCATGAGTAACTGGAGGGAGGTGTCGCTGGGCAAAGTTTGAAGTTCATTGAGGTCAGTAACCTCCATTCAAACAAACACAAACAAGTGTAATGTCTTAACTTGAAAGTTCTTGCATACAGGTATCGAGATTTCACGTTGAACCCAAAGTTTCATCTCCGAGTCTGTTTGGGAGCCTATTTCAAACCCGTGACCGTGAATGCATAAACATGACTTTGCGTGCCCCAGACATGTACGTCACACAGAACCCACCCGACCGGAATCTGCAGGGGTCACTAAAGGACACAACAAGCACTTAGCAAAAGCAACCAAGACGACTGGTTAATTATGTGGATTATCCCATTCGAAACGTTTACAGGGGTCTAACTCAATTTCTTTAGTTCCCTCTATTCGGCTTTTGTCGCGACTTAGTACAAGATTACACTATATCGTTTTAGCAGCCTATCAACTAAGCTGAAAGAAACTAAGAAACTTGAGTCTGATAACACCACTGTTTTGCTTGATAATACCACATTTTCCCCTAATTTTCATGAAAAACTCCCTTTTTTTCATAGTCTCACTGGGAATGGGAGCTTCTCATTGGCTGAGGGGAATTAACCACATGCTGAACGATTGTACAAAATACCAGCGCCCCAGCAAATTGTGCGGATCTTGGAATCACAACTGGTTCCTCTTATCAGAAAGGTCAATATGGCAAACCTTTACGTCTAGTTTGAATCCTGTTTGCCAATCATTTTCTCGGAAAACGGGATATCTAACATTTACAGCTGCAGACCGACCAGCTAGAGACATCTCCTCTCCACTCCCACTGGGTGTGCGATTTCAAAGCAGACCTACTAATGCCAATGAGTTTGTTGTCAAGCATAGCCAGCTTTTGACTCGTATTGCATTATAAAGAGTTCCGACTCGTATCATTCAAAGGTATTTTCTGCCTTTTCTACATTTTAATCAAAATTCTGGTCATTTGGGTTGTCTTTGTTTTTCTAGAGAGACAGTCAGCTTCATTCTGACTGTTTTCCTTAACCTTTCTTACCATCCGTTTTTCCTGGAAAACAAGACATCCAACGCCATTGGAACCAACTCCCATGTGGTCGTATTTCCGTTCCAATCGCTTTGTCAAGTCAGCAAAAGATTTTGTACATTCAAACTTAAAAGGGACCTTTCAAAAAGCAGCTTGTGATGATAATATTCCTGCTAGCGAAATAAACCTCTACATGAGCTACCTTAATTTGTGTTTCTATATGTTGCTTTCTTCTCCAATGATGACCATCACAAACGACATATCACCTTTGATAGCTAGGTTGAAGCAGATCTTGCCTGACCGATCTACGGTCATCCCCCGATCTGTAGAGGGAAATGGGACGGTCCGACTCGCCTGACGTCACCGTACTCAAGCATATAAACCCGCGGATGTGGCCGGACCAGTTTCAGCCGAGCCAGGACCCCCACACTGAGCGTGACCGTGAAAAACCTCAGCCAGAGAGTTGACCTGCTGCCACGCGCCGTCTGTCACAAACAGTAGGTTCTACTGCCTCAGTTTGCCTACTTAAACTTTTATTACTTTGTGTGCATTTCGTTAGATTGATATTGTCACAATATATGTGTGTTATAGTGAATGTCACAGCAAGCAAAGCATATACCCGCAGCTGCATATATTCTGGGGGGCGTGTCCGATACGAAGTTTCTTCTTCCCCTTCTGTGAGCGTCTTTAAATGGCTTCTCTTACCGCAATTCAAAACCGAAGTTGATGATTTATATGCACAGGTATGACAGCAGTTTCTTTGTATGAAATGCTGAATGTAATATACTTAGCTAACGTTCAGAAGCATCGCAGGAAGTTTAGTTATGCTACGGCCGCGGCTTGCCTGCACTGTGATAACTTTGTTTGAAGCCTGGTGAAACGGCTGGTTTTCAAACTCGGGTCACTTTGTTGTTGAACGACAAAAGTCAACAAAGCCTCGGTCATGATTCCGTTTCCGCATGTCCATATCCCAGGTTGCAGCTGAGTACCCCAAACAGTGTGTACGTGTATATGCCATGTGACGAGTAAACTGGATCAGACTTTAGTTTGGGGTGTGACGCTAATTGTAATTATAGATATGACACACTGGATGACAGATGAGCACATTTGTGCAAACAACTCGAACATACGATTTAGAACTGGTGATGGGTCGGCATGTTTTAATATGTGCTAATGATGCTGAACAACGCGACCGGGTCATGGCGAAATTAGCTGCCCTTTTCATTAAGATCGACTCGGAGATAAGAGTCCGCATCGGAACACTGGCCATATTCACAGCCTTCCTGCCGGTAAGCCGCCCCCAGGACAGACGGGCAGGGTAGGCCGGTAGAGCAAAGGGACCGGGCTTCTGCTGTGTTCTCTGAATCACTTTCAGGCATGCAGTGAGTTAGAGGGACATGGGTATCGTCTTCTCACCGACTTGTAACCCCTGCATAAAGTGATCTAGTTTACACACTACGTCTGTCTACGTGTCCGTAGGTCAGACACCAAGTTCTCTCCCATCTCCCTTCTTTCTTTCTTTCTCTATATCTCGCCCTATCTTTCTCTCCCTCTCACTCTCTATCTCTCCCTCTCTTTTTCTATCTCCTCCCTCTTCTTCACTCACTCTCTCTTTATCTCTCTCTCTTTCTGTTTAAGAATTTGTTATCGTCTCCGTAAGTATAGAATGGCAAACGAGGTCGAACTTGGTGCACGGACTTTAACACTGGAAAAAGAGCCCGCCTGCACTTAATAAAAACCATAACCCCGGGCGAGCTGTCATTCAACTGTGTACTCCCGCACACCTGTACAAAGAAGCCCTCTCAAGCTGGAAACATGGGATCTTAAGACACAGATTACAGGCGTTAAGTTCAGGTTAGAACAAAGACGTCTTTTGTAAGGGTTCGACAGCCATATATGCATAGACTTGGGATTTTCTCCGCGACTATCGGAATTTGCAGAGGTAACTGTGTCGCATAAATATTGACTCTAGCCTTACCAAAACAGGCGAAACCTGAATCGTTCAGGTACAGAAGGTTAGATTTTATCTCATCTTGGCACTCTGACAGAAGCAAACAACTCATATCCTTGTCACGCAAGAAACATTGAAGTCTCCCCTGCCGCTTTTTATTTCAGTTCGTCTTACAGGACACTTCTTCTTTGTTAGCTTCTTAATCTAAAAAAAAAGAGATTTTGTAACATTCCAAGTCAGTCAACCGTGTGATTGCGCTTACCAATGAAACCCTATGGTTGCCAAACACCACTGACAAATAGTCTCCATCTAGCCAGCCTTGTACTCGTATTCTGGTAGACACTACAGTCATAGTGCAACAGTGGTGTAACGAAACGACCTGAAGTGAGTTTTATCGACGCCCTGAGTGGACGACTGTAGCCGTCCAAAGATTTAAAGAATGTGGCCCACTCATATGGTTAATTTCACATTGACAATAGATAGAGTAGCCACATTAATCCCAATTGAAGTGCTGTCACCTTACGCAGCGGTGGCGCAAATGATGACCATGAGATTGCGGATCATCCAACACCATGGTGTCCAGTCTATCCACTTCTTCTTAAAGTTCTTTCTCCTATTATTTGTACCTGGGCGCTCCAAATATTATTATGTGTACTTTTTGAGAGAAATTTGTTCCAACCAAGCCGGATAAAATGTTCATCCCAAGCTTAATCCTACTTTCTTTGGATCCTTAATGGCTACATACTTCACTAGAAATAGCCAATTGTATTCGGGGCTTATAGACTTTAAAAATGATTTTCTTTCTTCAGTGACATTCGTATCCTATTCCCGTCCTCAACTAACGCCAAACCCATTTGCAGAAAAGACGTTGCCATACTCAGCTGCTTTGTAAGCGAGACAGCAAACCTATTTAACTAAGTATTAATGTGTTGTAGTCTTGTTTGCACTGTCAGAGAGCCTGTCACCCAGACTGTGTACCCGCCGGCATAAGACTTCGCCTTGGCCCAAAATAAACCGTGATGTCGCCCTTAGTGCTGACGCCCCATTCTTTTTCAGACCACAAGACACCACTGAGCTACAGACCTGTATTATGCCTTAGGCCCTTAGGCCACCGTGACAGCAAGTACATTTCATGGATGACTTTAGACTGCAAATAAAGATAGTGAGATACGCCGAAAAAAACAAGATGGCTAAATTTTCAAAATAGACACCATAAATGTTGTTAACAAGAAATGAAGTGACAAGAAATATGGCATCACAGCTAACAAGGCATTCATTCCTGTATTTAACAAGTGCACTAGTGTACATAAAGTGGTATACTAGTGTTACTAACAAAGTGTACTATATTTGGTCTCTGTCATTAATATACGATAAAGCAGTATGTGCCATTTTCCTCTACATCTCAGTAGGGTAAACCATTGAAGCTTTTACAAGCGCGCCGACCCTCTCATCTTGTGCCCCCTGGTATGGGGTTCTTAGGAGAGGTCAAAGACGCCATGCTTGGCCGAGTTTCTCCTCTCAGTTCTGGCAGAGTTCCAGCTCTACCCCACCGCGCCATCTGCCATCTGCAGATTTATCGTTCCCACACACATTCTGCCGGTATCCTACTCTTACTTAGAAAGCCAGTCAACGGCTCCGTTTCTGTACCTCCAGCTGAATTTCCACTCTTGTCAACCCGCTGAATCTTCATTCCTGCTGATGGTAATCAAATGCTTCGGGTGTAGCCGGCAGTGACGGTAGCTGACGTACTGTCATGACAGTTGGCAGTAAAAGGTTCACATTGACAACTAGCATGGATCAATGCATGGATGCCTGGCAGACTACACCGTCACAGGCCAACTGCTCGGCTCCAGGGCCAACATCCCCCAAGGAAACTTTTCCACAGGCCCCCTGAGTTAGACCGTGATATGCATGCTGCTTTGATTGACAAGAAACAAGTATTCAGTCATCACTATAAATTTCGTATCTTTCAGACGATTAGCTGTTGACATGTTTACACATATCTTTCACACGATTCCTTCGCGAGCGTTTCTCTATAATCTCCATTAGAAAGCGTCGCGGTATCTATGAAACTTAAATCATGTTTACGACAGCCTAACTGCGTTCGTTGTTGCTAAAGGTGAGAGGTGAAGCATTTAACGTCACACTGCATTCCGTGCATCGCCCAAGGCGTTCTACTGGCCTATATAGCGATCCCCTGGTGTCACCTCGCATTATCAATGCCGTCTGGGTTACATTCATCATGCAATGGTGATAGACATCATTTTGACAAGCCAAAAAGAAAAGGTGCTCTGCAGGTGTTGTTCCTGTTTTTCTACCCTGGTGATTCGAGTTAGTACCTACATGTATTTCAGATAACCCGCCTAGATGCCATCCGATTACTACCACTAGGCCATACAGTGTGACGAGGCCTAGCCTGGTTAACAAACCCAAGCCCGATCTCAAGTATCTATCGTGCAGACACGAAATATATTTTTGAGGTTGGGGTATGGTATCCAGGCTAGACTAGGCCCGGTAGTAATCGGATGGCACCCAGGCTAGCCTAGGTCATACTTGTGCCATGGATTCCGGTTGGTTGGGTACCGTACCAGTGTCATGGGAGTTTTCGATCTAAGAGGTCGTTCCAGTCTAGGCATCGTATTGAAGTTTACGTTAATCTGCAGGCAGATTTACCGGTGGCATACTATGATAGTATAGCCGGCCAAATGGAATCAGTCTGTTGATTAGTTTTGATACGTACCCTCCCACAAATCCGACCTCATTCCTACATACGAGAGTCATACGAGGGAGGAAATTCGAATCGTATGTCTCTTACTATTAGTATTACTTACAGGTACAACTGTGGCTAGATGATCCTAAATTAACCGGGTACATTATGATATATCATCATGACATAACGCGTTACATATTACGACGCCAACGTTAACCATGCATAGATGCACAACCTCACAAGATAGACACCATTAGGTATAAGAGCTTACCCTGGCCAGTGGCCAAACATTTCTACTAGCTTCTTTTGGTTCTGATCAGTGCTATCTCCGTCCCAGATACCAAACACTCACTCAATCACTCAGTCAGTCACATACTCACTCAATCTCTCACTCACTCACTCGCGGCCCAGCAAAGGTCGCCGACATACATACAGGGTATCCTGATTATACACAGGGTTACCATCTGTTGTAAATGACCGTCTTTATGTTTCTTCCATGCAAATACATGTATGCCACTTTTGTATTACTATTACAATCTTATTTCAAGATTCAGCCATACCAATTGGTAATGCACAAACAGTAAAATAACATCTTAAGTCTATTATCTTCAACTTTACTTCCATTTTTCAAAAAGTTACTCTAGCTCTTATCATCTCCGTTTTATCGTTTTCTTCCTTTTCTTGCCAAGATAAGTTCCTAATTAAATTTGTTAGATGTGGGATTCATTACCACAGGAATGTCACTGCCACTGTCGAGTTCCTCTCAACATTTCATGGTGAAACATGGGTGGTTTAAGGCAGAAATTATACTGCGGTTTAATAGTATGGACCGCTAGATGCCGCTTGGTACAAAGACACTTGAAGATTGTATCTTTATTTTCCAGAACCTCCCCAACGTTCACCATGGTTAACGTCATCCTGGAATCCGGAGGGGCCCAGGACCCCCTGCCGCAGGGCAAGACCAACTGGATGGGTCAGAACGGGCCGGGCGGCTGGTGCTCCATCAAGGTCAACAACGTCGAGCAGGGGCTCAACTCCATCGGTTCGTCCTGTAGTTTTACGTTAATCCGCTAGATGGCGTTATGATGTGGCATAAGCGGCCCTAAGGCAACCATTATCTGAAACCGCCTGTTACGGCAAAAATGGCGAATACTAGCAAAGCACATTTTGAACATATACCCGATCTTTGAACATTGAATACATATTTATCAAGGAGTGCTGCAAATCCACTTGATCATGCCTATACCGGCGTTATAGCTAAAATCGACTGCTCTGCCCGTCTATAGCACCTATGCCCAGTCGCCAGGAGGCGGTTTCCGTCTGGCTGGACAGGTTAAGTCGCCGGGGTTTCCGTCCATTCCTGTACAGTATGTGACTATAGAGCGGACTCAAAACTACCAATACTCGAGCTCCATTTTCTCCTTCCCCGCAAAATGAAATCCCATCGAACTTAGATGCATTTACAGTATCTTATTACCTGCCTGTATAATCTTCATGTTCCTGGCAATAATAGACTATTGAAAAGTGATGTCCTGTCTCAAAGACCACACAGTGTAGTCGCGTTATCAACCCTATAGTGTACATGCACCTCTGCAGGGTTTAACATCGTGGTTCTGAAGTTCCCCGAACAGAACCCGCCGGAGCAGTACTCCTGCTTTGACACCTGCAAGGACCAGAATGCCTGCTTCACTCTGGCGGACTTCATCCAAAAAATCCAGCCGGTAGGTTACGCTTTCGGTGGCCGGACAGCTAATAGCAGGCTATCGGCGTTGTCCTTTAACGTTTTCCCACTTTCTATTGATTTCTTTTATCATTGGGAGCGAGGAGGACTTTGTTTATCTGTGTTCTTTGACAGCAGTTTGACATATAAAATCTTATAATGTACAGAAATTGTAAGGGTTGAAATGGATGTCAACCATCACGTTAAAGAAAAATTGACTACATATGCAGTATATAACACCTCCTTGGCATAAAGGCTGTGCAAATTGTACTTTTGCTATTACTTTACTCTACTAAGCGCGTGGAATGGATCTTTTGAATTTTGGTTGTGATGACAAGCATGATCACCTAGACGATTGTTTGTTTGTTTGTTTAACATGTTTAATTAACCTTCTCCAGGACCGCTACAAACTGATAAGTGCCTGTGGTTCCATTACTGACTACCTGTGCCAGCCTCTGTGATTTGTTTGTTTGTTTGTTTATTACTTGTTAATCCCCTCCAAGACCGCTACATCCTGATGAGTGCCTGTGGCTCCATCACTGACTGCCTGTGCCAGCCGCTGTGTGGTTTGTTTGTTTGTTTGTTTGTTTATCACTTGTTGAACCCCCTCCAAGACCGCTACATCCTGATGAGTGCCTGTGGCTCCATCACTGACTGCCTGTGCCAGCCGCTGTGTGGTTTGTTTGTTTGTTTGTTTGTTTATCACTTGTTGAACCCCCTCCAGGACCGTTACATCCTGATGAGTGCCTGTGGCTCCATCACTGACTGCCTGTGCCAGCCGCTGTGTGGTTTGTTTGTTTGTTTGTTTGTTTATCACTTGTTGAACCCCCTCCAGGACCGTTACATCCTGATGAGTGCCTGCGGCTCCATCACTGACTGCCTGTGCCAGCCGCTGTGTGACGAGCTGCGCGCGCTCGGGTCAGGCTACTTCAGCCGTAGCATGGACGAGCTCAGCGGGGGTGAGCACCTTTTACTAGCCTATACCAGGCTCCACAGGTCGATGGAAAAATAGTATAAATTGGTCAAATAAGATAGAAAACACACCAGAGGAGTTAGATGGCCGAGGAATTCAGTTTGCGACCTGAGGCCAGGCCGGCCAACACTCCTAGACCAATTAACTCCTAGGATTTTTCCTAACTTGGCTAAAGTCCGCTATTACTATTCGGCCAGGAGAGAGCCTGGTAGAGACTAACCTTTTTCAGTCACTGGTTTATTGAGTGAACTCTCAAACACGACAAGTACGATTTATTTACAACCAACAGTATTCCCATATTAAAAGCTATTTAATTTAGTCTAATCTAATCTATTTAATCTAATACAGTAACACTAGTCTATTAAAAAATATTTTCACACCTTTGAGAGCACATGGGTTTCTGTTACAAAGTATTACACAGGTTTAGCAATGCATGAGCTACAAACTCAAACCATATACAATATCAGCATTGCCTTACCTTAGACCTTAGATACTCCCGCAACACTGTTGCATTGGTCAACTCGGTGAGCATATTTTCTCCATAAGGTGCGGTCTTGAGAAGTAACCGCCATGCTTTCCATGTTGTTCAGACCCATTTCCCTTCCGTCTTAGTTTCAACATTGGTTTAAAACCGACTTAAAACAAATCGATCATAGATTGACCGTGCATTGATTAATCGATCACTTTACTGATCACTGCCCTCGTTACTTCCCCAGCTCACAGGAACGAGTCCTGGGTGATGGTGGCCAGGAAGGGACACGGGCTCATCAAGGAGTGCTTCAAACCCGCAGGCCAGGGACCGTGCATTGACAGCGTCGACATCTAGGCAGCCAATCAGGCGGCGAGCCGTATCCACGTCACGGATGACGTCATTCAGTTCGATGCCGATTCCATATATACAAGTATTTTAGTACCTGTCGCGATCGGTGGCAACTGTATAGCTAATTTCATTTGTACTAAGATGGGTAGCTGCATCATGGGTAATAGGGTCTAACGTTTTCCTTGGATCGCTACACTGTATGCGACAGAAAGGACGAGAAAAGTTGAAGCCGGAGTGTTTTCCATCATTCCAATAGAATAGAGTCCATGGACGTTTCTGTCTGGGTGTTAGGGTTCCCAACAGATTCATACAGTTGTCTTGTATGATTTCTCACAATCGTATTTTCTAAAGCTCTAATCAGTCAGCAAATGTCAACGGTAACGGACAGATTCGCTGCATGATTAATTTTGTCATCAAGCTTGTCACAACTTAACAACCAAGGACCAATAAACCATGACATTTGAGGTGTGGTGTATTTCTTTAGTTGAACACTGACTTCACCTCGTTGAATTATTTTCCCTCCTATCCAAGATTCCGTTATATGGTCTTATATTCAACAAAAGTACAGCAATAGTATTCCAAAGCGTTTTTTTTTCAAATTTAATGAAAGAAAAAGGAAAGAAACACAAAAACCTTAGACTTTTTTTAACGATAATATATATTTTTGCATTTCTTATATGATATAGTCTACTTCACTGGTGAAACACAGGTAAAAGTTTGACAACAAGGTATGGAAAATATAGAATACGTTATATGTACTTGAAGTAAAACAAATATGTAAAGGTAAATCTTTAAATTACTAAGGTGTGCTGCACTACTTGCAACAACGTCATGTTCTGAGTTGTCAGTATCGGCAGTGTCTACTCTGTGAAAAGTTGGCTTGTTATCTGGACCTGAATCAACATGTAAAGAAATCACAGAGCCTTCTGAGGTTTTGGTGAAGACGACTTTAAACCCCTGTATGTACCACAGCGGGCCAGTGAAGACCATCCTCATCACGTGTTCTTGTACCAACCCGGGCTGTAGATGCCCAGTTCCAAACAACCCGTATCGAAACCGTAGACTAGAAGATGCGAGGGAAAGGCGAACAGAGAAGTTTCCGAGAGCGGGACTGAAGTAGACACCGGCGTACTTTCGCAGGGGGTCAGAGGCAGTTGTTGTCGGTGCAGTCTGTTGGATTCCGCTAGTCGTCTCTCTTGAACGGCGCGAACTGACAACAATATCTGCATCTGCTGACGGTTTGCTGAAGTAGCTAAATCCTGATAGAAACAAAGCACAAAAAATCCAGATCTTTATTTCCCCTCACACCACATCATTCAAATGGTAAGATCTTAGGAATAGTGATCTTCGGAGGTACTGATATTAACTTACGTTTGTAACGCTAGTTCACCTCTATCCGAGGGGTTACCTAAATCCAGTTGTTTCTAAAAAAAAAGCAGGGCATTCATATATAATTAGCAATACTAGTATCAAATCAAAGGACGGCGGTTTCAGATTGCAACAATTTCAAAATATTGCAGTTATTTTAAAAATGTTGCATCGCCCATCGACTTGACAAATCCCTAAGTAGCCTGTTTTCAAAAACCACTGGCGGATATAAGTTCTCCGCGGATAAGGGTGAACTGGCGGTGCTACATGTATATGATTTAAAAAAAAGTTTACGTTTATATATTATAAATGCTGATGACAAATTGAACCTTCAATGCTTCTCAAAGATTATATATATTGCCTCACCATCAGAAGACCACGTATGTCTCCTGTGCCTGTGTTGACAGATTGTAGAGGAGTTCAGCCACGGAATTTTTCCTGGAGCAAAATGAAACTATTAGTCACCTTCATACGAAGGTTCATTCCCTCCAACTGTTTCCTCGTAACAAAAAAGAGCCTTGCACGGCAACTGATGAGACTAATCTTAACTGACTTCCACAGAAACTTAAGGTGGGGTCATCAAGCATTGATGGCGTTGATGACGTAGTATACTCAATATGTGTATTACTAAAAATATTACACACACGCACCCACATACACGCACACACACACACACACACACACACATACACATACAAAATAAACCTTGCCTACCAAGAGCGAAGTCGGAGATGTAGTTATGAATTGACCAATGCACGTCTGACTGGAACTGTGCGATTCCATTGGAGACTGTGAAGATCCCGACGTTTTCCGACGGAAACAGCGTCAGCAGAGAGTTGTAGGAGGGAAGGGTGCCCCCGTGCACCAGCCGCCTGTACCCTGCAGGTAAACCAAAACAGGACAGGAACAAACTTGAGCAAAGAAAAACAGCTGAAGTTCAGATTAGATCTGGAAGGGAGTCCAGAGATGATCGAAATCTTGTTGAATGGTGTATTGCAGATTGAGGCCTCTCTGCTAGGTGGCGTCCCTTACACGTTTGGTTTACTGGTACATGTATCTACTTCTGGGCAGGCTCACATACATTCAAGCAGATGTTATGAGGTCCACTTCTCCATTATCAAGGTTGCAACAGTGCAATACATGCGAAAACTCTGTCTTTCAATAGTCACTCGAGTTACCCCACCATAGTAACAATATCAAGCAAAAGGCATTCCCCAACGCAGAACGTCGCCCGTGGCATGTACAATATACATTGGGGAGGCTGTACTACACTGGGATGAGGTTTCCACTTTCGTGGGCGTGGGCGTCAGATGTCAGGCAATCATAGAATCAGATTTACCTAAAGAAAGCATTGAGGTGTTCCTCTGATTGGGTGATTACTGATTAGAGGCCGTGCCTACAAAAGTGAAAGCCTAAGTCTGGTTCAGCAGACCTCTCCAAGGTATGGGACGACGCTTTGCGTAGGAGAATGCCTTTGCCTTGTTCTTGTTACTGTGGTAGGACAACTCGCGGAACGTGGAAACCACAGCTCGATTCATTTATAACTGATAGCCTAAAGTAAAGCATAAAAAATTGAGCACCACAACATCAGTGTAGAAGCTATAGCGCTAATCTACCATGGACATTTCCGTAGTTACGTATACCGACCCCTGTATGTCCCAGTGACCCAGCCCATACTGTAGGCGGGAACAGTGTCGTCCACGGCTGCTTCTGGGCGGTACCGACTTTCGCGGGGGAAGGTCCCGGATGTGATGGTCATCTGAGGCGCATGCGTCTCCTTCAACAGTCTCTTCCTCACCAACCGCATACCTGTATGTACATGTAATTCAAGATAAAATGGTATATTATATGGGGACTCTCTCAAGTATGATGAATAGCATAATGTTGCGGGAATCTTAAACGCAAATTTTGCGCATCCAAGACAATCAACAAACGAGAAATGCCTACAGTGCTTACTAGTATGTAATTAAACCTGTAGACTGTTAAGAATCATTAGCACCAATTTTTCAATGTACTCTTCAACCATAGGTTAGGCTATGTCTCGTAGCCAATTTGTAAGCTACTTCGAATTTATTAGCTTTAGATATCAGTGCACTGCGAAGCAAACGGTATCTAATATCAAACCTATCATGATATCAAACGAATCAAACTCCAGCAGTTGAAGTGAGCCCATACCAACCATTGCCAACCTTTCCCTCTTTACCTCCGACCACCGAGTTCTGAGTAACGTTACTGACAGCATCTGGCACCAGTCAGGATGATTGCTATGCCCTAAGTACACAGTTATCGGCTCTCTACTGGAGCGGTTTGAACCTCCGGGCATGTTAATTGTGGTCCGGGGCTGACAGACTGTTTACTCGTGACGTCACGTCACCAAAGCCTTACCGGAAGCCTCGGCCCCATCTGCCGCAACCTTCACCTTCCGTGTGGCTCCGGGCGCGCCCGCGGCTTGCTCTGTTCTCCGTGTGCGACTCTTAGTACTATACATACAACGGCCCTTCCGTGTAAATAGTAGATGCGTGGCCAAGATATATCCTGTCCTCGAAATCAAAACAAAGCATGTCTCTCTCTTTCATTCGCCAATGTGTCTCAAACCAACGACACTCTATAGCATAGCTTGGGATTTGGCTGTAGTATGTTTCAAAATAAACACACATCTCTGTCTAGTAGTCTGGAAGGTTCAAAAGTAAAACGTGTATTTTTAGGTGAATCGAAAGTGACACGAAAATCATAAAGTTTAGTTAATCGCCATATGTCTCCAACTATGAGGACTCTTTGGTTGGTATCAATTATCTAACGTTTATAGGACACATTGCATCTCTTATGGACACATCCCTACAAAACATAAGCCACCTTTCAATGCAATCTGTTGAATTCTTCCTAGAGAATTCTTTAAAAGCGTACCTTCCGGAGTCTTCCCTCCCTTCAGGTGGAAGCGCATCCACCTGGCCATGTCCCCCGCCGTGGAGACCACACCCCCTGCCGCCACAACCGAGTCCGTCACCGCCCTGGGACGGCAAGAACACCGAATTTGAAATTCCATGTCCAAGTTAATCCGCAAACGGTTACGTAATCTGCATTGTACGCTTCTTAACCCCCCGGATAGCTGACATCAAGCACCTGTATCATAAACGTACCCGTGTATTTCATGAATGATGAGCAACTGAGGACGAAAACTAGAAGCAGTATTCATACGTGGGCACGCCTACCATAGCTGTTCTTCGTCCAACGCCAGAGTGGCCCCCTGCAGTGGGTCCACCAGGTACCCCTGCGCCAGGTTCCCCCTCAGCCCCTCCCCCTCCAGCACGTCCCGCGCCGTGTGCGTGTCCGCCATCCCCAGCGGTCCCGTCAGACGTCTGTGCAGCGCGTCCGTCCACGTGCCGTTGGTCAGACGCTCGAGCACGTGGCCGGCCAGCCCGTACATCAGGTTACTGTAGGAGAACTCCGAGCGGAACGGGAGCCGCTCGTCAAAGTACCGCAGTCGGCTTGGAAAAGAGGATACAGAAGTTGACATTAACAGTCATCTCTTGATATATTGGTGCGTTAACTAGCATTAAAGTATATTTAGGATATAGATATCGCATTCATGTTAAGTCAATATCTTATTTCATTTGCGAAAAAAACGATCTTTTGATTTTATGTTTGTAATTGTTTTTGTTGTTGTTTATGTTTTTCAAACAATGTACGACCGCCATATTGGCGGCTAATCCTGGAAGAGCCAGACC